>NW_024530377.1:666148-846799 GCF_017590135.1 Pyrgilauda ruficollis
TTTTTTTTTTTTTTTTTTTTTTTTTTTTTTTTTTTTTTTTTTTTTTTTGTGAAAGGACTTTAGGTTTTTGCTTGCTACTGATGTCAACAGAATATTCTGTTTTCTTTGGAAAACTTGGAATTCTTCTAATGGGAGAACAGAGGATTTTCTTGGCCTTTTCACCTCCAGTGTTGTCCGTGGTGTGACTAGGAGCTCTAAGCAAGGAGAAGACACAGAGAGCAGAGCTTTGAGACATTGAATTCTGACATTAAATTGAGAGGTTTGAGACATTAAATTCTGAGTGGTGGTGGGAGATGTGGCTCCCTCCTGTGCAAAATCACTGGAAGAGGAAAGAGGTGATGATTCAGTTTGTGTGTTCCAGCTGAGGGCAAAATCCATCCTGAACCAACTGGAACTTGTCCTTAGGAAAGAGTGTGGGCACATGGTGGAGCTCTGTGGGCTCCCTTGGTGCAGGAGGGAACACACAGATGGAAAACCATGGGAGAGGGTTGATTTCCCTCAGGAAGCTCAGCTGGTGGAGCACTGGGGCCATCCTGGGAAATGAGTAATGCCAGCCCGGGAGCACAGTGAGGGTGGAGGGAAGGAAGGAAGGAAGGAAGGAAGGAAGGAAGGAAGGAAGGAAGGAAGGAAGGAAGGAAGGAAGGAAGGAAGGCTGCATCCCCTGGGAATTGTCTCTCTCCAGGTTTCCTGGGGCTCCTTCAGGCCCTGCAAGGCCACCCTGAGCTCAGCCCAAAGCTTCTCCTGTGCAGCTGAACAATCCCAGCTGTGCCAGCCTTTCCTGCCAGCAGAGCTGCTCCATCCCTCTGCTCATCCTGGAGCCTCCTCTGGGCTCTCAGCAGCAGCTCCAGCTCCTCCCTGTGCTGGGACAGGGCTGGGGCAGCTCTCAGGGGGGCTCTCACCTGTGGGGGCACAGGGGCACAATCCCAATCCCTCTCCTGCTGCCCACGCTGGAGCTCAGCCCAGGGCACGCGGGGTTGTGGGGCAGGTCCAGCTCTCACACATCAGCATCCCAAGTCCTTCTCCTCCTCCACATGGGAGGGATAGGATGGGATGTGCTGGCGAACTTGTCAGGGGAAGCTTGCGAGGCATCGCTCTCCTGTTCTCTGCTGCTCCTGGCTTTATCCCCTGCATTTGCATTTGCATTAGCACCAAGTCAGAACAGAAGTTGAAAATCTCCCAGACAGCAGCGATTTGAAGTGCTGCCTGTACAACTTCGCTGAAATATGCATGGAAGGAATTACAGCTAATACATTATGAATTTTGGTAATGCCACGTCTCTGGCAACCTCAGATACAGATCATGAACATGAATATTTAGAAAATATTCACACAATGAGGGCTCGGGCTCTGCTCCCAGGGAACAGGGACAGGAGCAGAGGGAACGGCCTCAGGCTGGGCCAGGGCAGGCTCAGCTGGGACAGCAGCAGGAATTTGCCCATGGAAAGGGTGCTCAGGCCTTGGCAGGGGCTGCCCAGGGAGCTTTGCAGTGCCCATCCCTGCAGGTGTCCCCTGGAGGTGGCACTGAGTGCTCTGGGCTGGGGACAAGGTGGGCATGGGGCACAGCTGGGACTCCATGGGCTGGGAGGGCTTTTCCAAGTTCAGGGATTCTGGAATTCTGTGACAATTTGTTGTGTGTGTGTCTGTCTGAACCTGCCTGTGCACACACCTGTGTGTCACACAAATGAGATTCATTCTGTGAGAATTTGGTGTGTGTGTCTGTCTGAACCTGTCTGTGCACACACCTGTGTGTCACACAAATGAGATTCTATTTTTTTTTGTAATCACTCCAGGGTTTGATTTTATAATCACAGAGGATTCTGTCTTGATGCACATTGGAGATAAAAATATTTGTATCAATTTTTCCTTTATCCCTTCAGTTCCTGTTTAGTGACTCTCTGTTCCTAATGCATTTATGGAATAGAAACGAATGATTTCATGAGCTATTTATAGGAAAAACCTTTAAAATCGTATTTAAGGGGGATTTTTTTCATGGAAGATTTTATTTATGATATTAAATTGGAATAAATAATTACATACTGTACAGAGCAACAATTCCTTTCTGTCCTGCTTTTACAGTCTTCATAATATTCATATATTTAAAAAATTGGAGTGATAACTTTCCTGTGGTGCCTTCCATCAAGACTAGTTAGAACATATATTAAAATGACAGTTCATTAGGGTATTGCCAATGTAGCTGCAAAGCTTTCTATCATTTTCTGAACTGTTATTGCTTATATAATAAAGCCACCAGCAAATAATAATCTTCATGTCACACGCAGCTCTTGGGATGGATTTATTGAGGTGAATATAAAATAATGTGAAGTAGTGATTATAGGAAAGAAAAACAAGGAGTTACCCCATCAGTCTTCTACACCACTAAAGATGAAATGACTGCTGCAGTAAAATAATACTGTGACAACTTTGTCATTTTATTCTCAAGATGGTGCTAAAGGACTGTGATCCACTTAAATTTAGGGGCTAAAGTGCCAAAAAATCACATATTTTGCTTTGCATGAATTGATGTAATAGAAAAAAAATGGATTAATTTTTGCTTTAAAATGTGTGTGTGCTTGGAGTGACACCAATGGCTTTGTTAAACAGACTTTCCTCACACTCAAATACAGCTGAGTCCATCAGGTGACCAAATTTCACAATCAATTTAAGGTGAAACTCTTGATATATAAAAAATTCTGCTCCACTAATTCAAACATGAGCTAAAACCACATGAATAGCCTGGATTTTGAGGTGAAAATGCAGCACAGGTTGTAATACTTGAATAATTTCTGGATTTTACCATGAAGGCCGTGCTTAGGAGCAGCACTCAGACCTTGTAGCTCTAAAAGTTCTGGTGCAGCACCCTCGGGAGAAGCCATGGAGAGGGCAGAGCCTCTGGCAGCTGGTTCAGCTTGGATTTGAGGACATTTATGGCTGTTTCTCTCTGTAAAATAACCAACTGGCCTGCTGCTGTTGGGATTTTTTGGGACTGGGGGATAAATCCCATCCCATCTCCAGTGCTGTGGGTGATGGCCCTCGCCTCACTGTGAGGAGGTGGGGGGTGAATTTCCTGCCTTGGAGGCAGGGAGGGATGAAAAATATGAAAAATTCAAGTGTTTCCCTGCACTACCTATGAAAACACATTCCTGGGGATTCTCCTGGATGGCTTTTCAAAGGCAAACACGTCTCCAACTCCCCTGCCTTTGATCTTCCATCTCCAACAGGCCTTTTAATGACAGCCACGTTGATTTATTTGAGTTTGTGAAGACTGTTTTCTTTATTCTTGCAGGACTAGTGGGCAGAAGCAGCCCAGAAATTCTGCCCAAAATGAAAGAGGAGAAGCTGACTTTCTCTGTGTGGGGAACACAGAAGGTGCTGAGGGCTCCTCTCCATCCCTACATCGGGGCAGGTGTCTGCCTGAGGGAGATTAATGATCTCTGCTGCTTCCTTCCTCCCTGGCTGTCACTTTCTGCCCATGTTTTATAGTCCCCAAAGAGGCAGTGCTCTCCCAAACCCATCAGCACTGGGTGCCTTGTTCCAGCACCTCACTAGGGAGGATGAGGAGTCTGATAAGGAATAGATAGGTGGGGTTGTCTGGCCATGAGTGCCGTGTGCTTTCTTCTGCCAGAAACTAAGCCAAGAAGGGAGTGAATTCCTCAGGGCTGTGGAATTAGAAGTTGTTCCTTAGCAAAGGCTTTTCATTAATGGGAGCCAGGCCTTGCCTTTTGTGGGCTGGGCCAGAGCTGGCAGCAGAATCAGGTCAGGGTTCCGCATCTCTGAATGGCTGGGGCTGGAAGGGACCTCAAAGCCCATCCAGTGCCACCCCTGCCATGGCAGGGACACCTTCCACTGTGCCAGGCTGCTCCAGCCCCAGTGTCCAACCTGGCCTTGGGCACTGCCAGGGATCCAGGGACAGCCACAGTGTCCTGGGTTGTAAGATATGCTTTGGGTGTGTGTGTTACCAGGGAAGGATTTTTATGTCACTGGCATATACCCTAACAAATCTTCACCCTGAATTCTGCCCATCACCACCTCCTCCAATCTAATCAAAGGTTGTGCAAAATACACAAATATTTATACACCCCAAATATATGCTTATATATATGTGTGTTTCTGTAGATCCATTTCAGATACTGAAGAAAAACTTTGTGGCCATGGAAATTGCTTCCTTTTAAATGAAAAAACCATAGAACCAGGTCTTTAATTCCTAGTACATCAAATATTACCTCTAGTTATGCAGGAAGAGGACTGAGGAGGATATTAAAGCTTGAAATTACTGAGCTGCTTGTAGAAGTAGTTAGTGAATGTGGGCAATAATCTGTTGTTTAAAAAGCAAAATCCCCAAGGATCTGGAGTCCATGTGTTCGGTGTGCAGGCATGGGGTGTCTATCTAATAGATTAATATTTCACAGGCCAAGAGCAATTTGCATGACAGACTGTAAATTAGAATGGCTCCCAAACCAGCCAGTACAAATGGATTCTGAGCAGTGTGAATCAATAACAGACAGTTCTCTAACAGCTTCCCCTCTGCTGGGGGCTCACAAAAGCTCAAACACCACATCTGTCGTGCTGTTGCCACCTTGGGAATGTCTGATAAGACACATCCCACCCACATCTTTGTTCTCGTCAATTCTTTGACATTTTTTGTTGAAAATCCTGGCACAGAAACGTACATTCCTATGTGGAAAATTCAGCTCCTCCCAGTCTGCCTAAGAAAATCAAATTTTTTATATACAGGTGTGCAGCTGGCATTTATTTGAGCACAGTGGCCTCATAGCCATGATCAGTGGTGATCATGGAGAGACACAGTGCAGATGAGGATTTCCAAAGGGACACCAATTCTCTGTTTTCCTGTGTCCCACCTACAAAGCATTCACTGGAGCTGAAAGAGCTCCTGCTCAGTTTGCTAATGGTATCTTTGTTTGTTCTCATCAAGGAGTCCTTGAACCCCTCCTTTGCTTTTGTAGATCTGTAAAGAGTTTTCTGTGCTTTTCTCTTGCTGATCCTCAGCTCCTGTGCTCTTTCTCCTTGGATCTCATTTATAAGCACCTTTTATTTTCTTCTTTTTCTTTGTTTGTTTTACAAACTTGTGTTCATTCCCAATGATCTTACATACTTCTTCTATGATAGGATGAATCTTTTTGTCATTTATTTTTTGTGAGTTATTATTAAAAAAAACAGCTTTCCTCTCAAAAAAACCCAACCCAAGCCAAAATACCACAAAACCAACCAGAAATCCCTATAGCTCTACTCCCATCAGCCTGACCCCTCTGTTCCAATAATCATGGATTCCCAGAGTGGTTTGGGTTGGAAGGGACTTTAGAGATGATTCAGTTTTACCCCTGCCATGGGAGGGACCCCTTCTGCTGGCTCAGGCTGCTCCAAGCCCCAGTGTCCAACCTGGCCTTGGACACTTCCAGGGATGTGGAATCCACAACTTCCCTCTACTTTTGTCCCTGTTCATTATCCCTCACCCCAAAGCCTGATGGTTTTGAACAGTGAGTGATTCAGGGGCATACTTCTAGTACCTGCACTTTCAAAGAAATGTGGATTTGATGAGGTTATCCATGTGGAAATAGGGTATTAAGATTCTCACCTTTCTCTTCCCTCCTTGTAACTTTTCTCTGTTTCTGTTAGATGTAATTAATTCTCTGATTTTTAGTTTGGTTTCTTTCAGGTCTATCTGACAGCTGAATATTAATATGCCTGATAAAGGATTTTTTTACTCTCCTCCTCTCTTCCAAACCTCTCTCTTGTCTTCATTCCCAGCTCTGGCTATTGGTGTGAACAGAGGGCTCTGTTATTTCTGTCTCAACAGCACTTCACCATTTCAGCATCATCTTTAATTCCTCTGCTTTCCCTCACTCTTTCACTGCTTGGTTGGGTGTTCTTGTATTTTTTTTTTTTTTTCTATCTGATCACATCCCTGGAACTGCTGTAATGCAAACTCTGTGTGACACACAGAGAGTGAAGCACATTCTGCAAAGCTGCTGCCAAGATATTCCTTTCCTGCCTCTCTCATCCCCCTCCACTCTTCCCTGCCCCAATGGTGTTCCCACTTTTTTCTGCCCTCTGCCTGTATTTTTTTTTTCTCTCTGAAGTTTCTTCTTCCTTTCAGAAAGCATGAGGAAACAGATCCTGGTTTTAGAACTGCTCCTCTCTCCTTTGCCTCTTCTCCTGCACCTTTTACAAGTGTCTTCCCTCAGGAAAAGTCCCATCCTAGGGATTCTCCAGGTCTGTGAATTATACATTCCTTGTGCTCCTTCTTGTGAGTGTGAACTTTCTGCTGCAAGAGCTGCATTCATGGCTTGCCACAGTATGGTGTGATTGTCTGATATCCTAAAAAATATAAAACTCTGATGGATGACTGTCAGGGAAAGGAGGAGGAAAGAGTGGCTGGGAAGTGAAGTATCCCCAAGGACAGTCACAGCTGCCTGGTCAGTCTTATTGAACAGGTTCTTCCTAAGCTTCAAGGCAAACACTGTGGATTTATCAGTGCATTTCTGCGAATAAGAGGAGTGCAGAAGAGGAAGAAACAAAGCAGCCTTTTTTTTTTTTTTTTAAAACTCTGCAGCAATCCATAGATGCTTGGCTGAGATGGGCTAATATTAAAAAGAAAGCACATTGTCGCACTCTTCCCACACCTCTGAGCTACAGACTGAACCCTGCAGAAGAGACAGTACTCCCTAACATCTGACTGAAGCACATTGGCTTTCCCTGTGCCAAGAGGAGGATGGAAATGGTATCAACACCTTGCTTTAAAAACGCTGTGAGCAAAGATTAACCAAAAAAAAACTCACCCAAAAAAACAGAACAGGAGAAGGCGGCTTATATTTGGAGCTCAAATTGTGATTTACACTGACAATTTCAGTGGTAAGCAATTTCATTGCTTTACTTTATAAATGTTTTAAATTCATTTTAGAGGATTTTACCTCTTAGCTGTCCCTGAGGCCATAAATTACCTGGAGTACAGCAAACCACCAGCAGCACTGGCAGCACTGCCCATTCTCCCTTTCCCATCTCTAAAAGCAAGATATGCTCTGAAAGTATGAGATAAAATCCTTCCTTCCTTCCTTCCTTCCTTCCTTCCTTCCTTCCTTCCTTCCTTCTCCTTCTTCTTTTCTTTTTCCCTTCCCTCCCTCCTTTTTTCCCTCCCTTCCCTCTCTCTCCTCTTCCCTCTCCCTTTCCCAGTTTCCCCATACCCCTCATCCTCACTGATCCACATCCCATTGTGATTTCTCACCACTCACAAATTCCAGTCCTTCCCCAGATCCTCCCCCCAGCAGATTCTGCTGTTTCAGTTCCCCAACATCCCTGGCTATATTTAGCCAATTTGTCTAACTGAGTAGGGAAAAAAAAAATCCTTTACTTTCTGTAGGGAATACCAGCAAAGCAGCAAATATTGCCATGGCAACGAGCCTCTCAATCCATCAGGCTCCTGCAGTATCTAATACATAATCTGGAAGGCAGGGACTGGCGTGGAGAAAT
Organism: Pyrgilauda ruficollis; assembly: GCF_017590135.1. Taxonomy (NCBI): domain Eukaryota; kingdom Metazoa; phylum Chordata; class Aves; order Passeriformes; family Passeridae; genus Pyrgilauda; species Pyrgilauda ruficollis. Next base: position 673,630 of record NW_024530377.1, read on the forward strand.
GAACATAACATATTGGCACTTCAGGATTTAATATCCCTTCCCTGTGACCTTAATTAGCTCACCTTATTTGGAGTAATTATCCAATTTTGGAGAGAAACTTCTCTTTTATTTGGCTTTCCCAAGGAAAGCCAATGTGTGATCTGCCTTCATTAAAATGCAACTTTTGACTTTTTCCCCACAAACATGCCACAAAATGGGAGTTTCTATAGTAACACACAATGCAGGCTCAATTTGAAATTATAATCTTTTGATAAAAATGAGTTTCCCCCAGCCCCCTTCTCTATATATTTTCTTTTTTCTTAAAAATTTGGTTTTACCACTCTGGTTTACCTCTTCTCTGTTCCTAAAGAAGTTTGAAAAGAGTTCCTTAAAATTATAAAGAGTTGCTGAACTTAAAATTACACATTCCCACCCCTCATTTTCATTTGTACATTATAAATTTTATATAATTGAGTAACTTTTTCACCTCATCTTATTCTTCAATTATTAAATTTGTTTGCTAAGACTGTTTTATCCCATGGGAAAAAGAGAAGTGCATTGCAAGGATTGTTAGAAAGGCCTTTATCAAGTTTAGTGATAGATCTTAGATTTTTAATCTGTTTTTTTAGACAAATTCTGTTATGGGGTCTGTTTATCACTCATTCAATTAAAAATTTTTAAAATTAATTAATCCCTGACCAATTTCAATAACATTTAAGAAGCATTTCCAGGCATTCTGCTGCTGAGTGGGAAGATGTAGATCCATAAAATCTTTTGTCAAGGCTTTGGAAGTGGAACTGGGAGGGAAGGAAAAGAGAAGGGTTTGATTGGAGTTGGGGTGTCCAAAATAGGAGCTTGCAGGAGTGAAATGTTTAATGGAGAGCCAACCTGGCCTTAAAGTTTTCCAGAAAATCCACAACTTTTCTGGATTAACTCTTGTTCCCTGATATACCTGACTAGCGATCAGATAGGTCACATCTCACTGGGAATCTACCCACTCAAATTTATTTGGATAAAGGAATAATTTAGCAGCGTTCATGAACCTCTCCCTTTCCTTTTCATGTCATGATCATGGGCACCTGATCAAATTAGGAAGCAGAGAAACAGTAGGAGTTTTTCTGTTCACTTTCAGGGAGTTTGTATGGTGCTTTTCAAGATTTCACTTTGAAACATTACAGCCCAGCACACATGATTGAATGGATTCTAAAAATACACAGCCTTCACCCACAAATTAGTGCACCAGCGTGAGTTACTTGTGCCTTAAATAGTAATACTCCCCTAAATAATAATGTTATCACCAAAAAGACACTCAACTGCATGCAAGAGCAATATGCCATAAGAAAGCTAACTTAGCAGGAGGTCTGGAGATAGTTCTGTTCTGCTTTATTTTAAAAAAAAAAAAAAAGAAGAAAATTTGCCAGTACACCATCCAGGAGATCTCACAGGAAATTATTCTTTACCTGTCATTAAAAGAACTACTCAAACAATACTAAAACACAGAGCAGAAGAAGAAATTTAAACTGCCACCCAAACTGTCAAGTGAAAGTATAGGTTTTAAACCTCAGTAAGAATGTGCCATTTCTAAGGACAGGGAGTGATGTTGTTTGTTGTCCTTCGGTTTGCAGGTAGGTGAGCAAATGTTTCATGACACATGACATGACTTCATTGTGTAGGATCCCAGGAGAAACAGAGGAATCCTGTGATGTAGAGAGAGCAGGCTCAGTCTGACAATGATAAATATGTCAGACAGTGACAATCATTGTGTGATTTAGCTCTTGTGAATGAAGGAAAATGGTAATTGAAAGTGTCATGATTTGGAAGCACAATCGTCTCCCCATCACTCATCCTCAGGCAGTGGGAGGAGAATGCAGCTTCCCTTTGTTCCATGGGTGAAGTGTGAGCTGCCTGAAGCCATGGAGGGACACTTGGAGTCAGGCAGGAGGGTCAGATCTGACCTCCCAAATCCTGGAATCTCAGGAAGAGTCTTCCAATGTCATAGAGTCCCAGCTATGCGGTCACTCCCTCCAGGTCTCTCCTGCACTGAAGAATTGAGGTGCCTCAGCACCTCAGAGGTGTTAGGGGGACAAGGAGAAGTGCACCTCTCTGAGGTACTTTACCACCAGCTGTGCTGTGTCTGCCCTGAAGGAACACAGGTTTTTATTTTGAATGACCCTTTCTGTTTTTCTCTACATTTTTCTTACAGGTATGTGCATTAATAAATGTACTTAAGGGGTGTGAGGATGACAAAGTGGGGGGAGTTCAGCGAAGAACAACCAGGACTGCAGGCTCTGGATGCTGATGTGGATTATAAAATCTAACAGGCTGATTAGAGTGAGGTTCTGCAAGCTGGCAAATGTTTGAAGAAGGGAGATAGGGGAATTATTTAGGAAGAAAGAGCAATCTCTCATTACATGGCAGAATTTCAGTGCAGCGCCAACAGTGAGGATCAGCAGGTGAACACAGCTGTGTCCTCCTTTTCCTGCAGAGAGAGAAGCCTGTGAGACATTCCTGGGCAGGAACAGCAAAGGGAGTAATGCTGAAATCAGGGATTGACTGATTTGGAGGAGCAGAACAGCCTTATTGAGCAACCCCTGCCATCCCTGGCTCTGAAAACAGTGCTGGGCTCCCTCAGAAGGGGACAGATCTTGCAGGTCTCTGCCTTCTTGTTGGTTTATATTTTAACAGCTCTCTCACTGTGGGGAATGACTCTCACTGGAGTCTTTCTGGTTTTCTCCTCCACATAGTTCAAGGTATTTTATGGTGAAAGGAATAGTGGTAAATAGAGTTAGAAGAAGCTGAGCTGTGAGTATGGGCAGTCACTCAGCAATAACACTTTGAATTAATGTGTTCTGTGCACACACTTCCAGGCATTATTTGCCTTTAGTATGGGTAATATCGTCCCTGTTATCCCCTGTCAAATGTTTGGAGAGCAATGAAGGCAGGTGAAAAATACAGGGAGAACATAGTCCAGCTTCAGGGATTAATTTAATACCTGATTAAAAGGTAATTAAAAGACATCTGTCCAAAACACCCTGAAAAAACCTTTCTCTCATTGTTTATATTGGAAAGTGCAACTGGGCCCTTTTCCCAATGAAGTTGGACATTTCTCTTTCACATCAAATAGTTTATCTTTCCATGCTCTATGACATTTTCCAGTCATTGATTCTGGACTCCTTTGCAAACAATTTTCAAAGTCGAAGGTTTTAAAAATCCAATACTTTATGGTACTACTTGTTTAACAGCTGTACTTGTACGTGTGAAACGCTTTTTTTTTTTCCCCTGGTTGTTTTTCCCTTAGCTGTTAACCATCATTCTTTTCTGTCCCTCACATTCTATTTCCTAGAACTAAAATCCATTATAGTCTTTTCTCTACTTGATAAGGCTGATCCAGGACAGAAAGGTTTCTACAGCTCTCAGAAACATTGATCCTTTTTTTCACCCTTGAATTTGACTCGTCTGCTCTCTGTGGAGACAATTGATTAGACATTTTTTATTACTTTTTTTATCCTGAGTGAGTATGAACTCCCTGCTCTTTACAGGTGGAAGCTGCACTTCCAGCACTGCGCAATGTTCACCTCTCCAGCTGAAGTTGTTGGTTGGCACCTCTGGAAGATTTAAGTGGATGTTAAATAAAATGTAGAAAAAGCTCTGCATTAGAAGAGCATTTAAATTATGAAACTAAGCCCCAAATAGAATCATGGAATGGTTTGGGCTGGGAAAGACCTTAAAGATCATCCAGTGCCACCCCTGCCATGGGCAAGGACACTTTCCGCTGTCCCAGGCTGCTCCAAGCTGGATTTGAACACTTCCAGGGATAGTTAAAGGGGCAATTCTCCCTGGCCCACAATTGAACAAACACTTATTATTTGGGTATGATAAGTAAATGATGTCTCAGTAAAGGCTTAAATCACTTAATTTACATTTTTGACCAAGGTCCTCAAAATCTGATCCTTAAAATCTGAAGTGACTTCAGCTTTCAATATTAAATTTCTGCACATGCTTAAATTAATTATAATTTCCAAGCCCCCTGGGCATATATTTGCCCTCTGAAGACCACCTCATTCCTAAGTGTATCTCATACCAGAACTCATCCAGAGTCACAAATTTTCCCTTCAGAAGGTGTTGGTGCAATAGGAGCCATGGATTGGGATTGTAGAAAGAAAGTGTTTTATCTAAAAGTTTGTACCTAAACAACTTAGATACAGCAGGGAATCAAATCCCACTTTGTCCTGGGAAGGATGGGACTGGAAAACCCAGCTTGACCCTGCTGTGGGCCACAGGAATGCAAAGGAACACTGAGAATTTTGAAAGAGTGGCAGTCTGACTGCAGCCTCTATTTTAGAAGTGGGTGATTTAGCAATGGGTGACCTGGAACTAATAAAAAGAAAGGAAAATATATATAAAGGTGGAAGGAACAGGAAATTCTCTGTTTCAAGGAGAAGAAGTCCAGTGTAGCTTATATGTAATCACTGTTCCTAACTAGAAAACCAGAAATTTTTACTTCATTCATAATTCAGCTCTTGGTTATCTCATCCCTGAGATTTGGAATTTAATTTTCACAAAGATTTTTAGCTTAGCCAAGGAATATTAGCAGTGCTATCAAAATTTAATATGTTTTTGAAAAATCCAAGCTTCTAGAATCAAATTACTTTGTGAGAGTCTTGGTTTTCATTTGGGGGAAAAAACCAACCCATTTTTGTCCTTCACACTTGCAGAGAAAAGGTAGAGATAAGACTCTTAAAAGCTCAGAGAATGCCAAGAAAATGCTCTTCACAATGTTATATACTCAGGACTGGAAAAGCTGTCAATCATCTTCCTGCATAAGACAAGTTTCCTTTGTTAATTATTGCATAAATAAGTTCACAGCTCTTCTAGGCCAGTGATGCTGAGACAATTTTATTGTCTCAGTGATGTGCTTCTGTCAGTGCAGACAATAAAATTCTTGCTTTCCTGCATAACGAATTCCTGCTTCAGAATTTCATTCTCCCCTCAAAACCTGACCTTTGCCTCAAAGAATAAACTGTTTTTTCATTCAATGATAGCAGTGTTCATTCTGTTCTTTTGATTGTATGCATCAGCTAATTTCTGCTGAAACAAGCAAAACAACAACAATAATAAAATCATACATATTCTGGTTACTTGTAATTCAAATTTGACCAAAGATTTAGGGAGTTAAGTTGGAAATAAATGTTGTCAACCTACATAAACAGTATTGAATCAGTAATAATTAGATGTATCCCTTCCATCTGTAGCTTAATATTTGGTACAAAACTTCTTCTCCAGTAATAACTGTAACAACAGAACATGAGATAAGGAAAATGCATATTGTGGGAAAACCAGCCTTCCTATTCTGCTCCGGCACACCTCAAAAAAAAAAAGGATAACCAGAGGATATCTGGATATTTTCAAAATAAATGACTCCCCCAAGCACAGGCAAATGTCTTCTTGAATAAGTTTTCCAAGTGTTTTGGAGTTTTTGCTTTTGAATTTTGCATTTTAAGAATCTGCACTTTGTAACAAATGGGCGGCACTTGATACCAGTGTAAAATGTTCAGCTGGAAGTTTGTCCTTAGCAATGCTTTCTGAGAGTGAATAATCAGGGCTCTGGAGTGAGGAGATGAAAGCCAGGCTTTAGGATCAGCTCCTAAAGGTCTGGTTCTGCACCTGCACAAGGGGTGCTGTGCTCACCCAGGGCAGCATTGCTGCACCACCGACTCCTGGTGTGAGCAAGAAAAGTTAAAATCTCAGAATCACAGGATGGCCTTAAAGATCATCTCATTCCCTGGGACAGGGCTGGGGCAGCTCTCGGGGGGCTCTCACCTGTGGGCAGACTCTCCCCCAAATTTAGGGGCAGACTCTCCCCCTAAATTCCTGCGAACAATTCTGTTGATGCAGCCCAGGGAACTGAACAAAAGGCAAAGATAAAAGGTGTAGTACTGGAGGGAAAAAAGGAGAAAGTAGGAATTTTACAATGTCCTAGAGCCTGAGGGAAGGTTGGACATGTATTTGCTGTAATGTACCATACTGCAAACATTCTTACATGTCATAAAACACTAATTCAAAATCATCAGAAATGCTCAAAAATTCCAGACTACCCTGGCACATGTAAATCTGGAAATGCTGTGACTTTCAAGTGACTCGAAGTAGAAGCATTTTTTCTCTTTATAAATTCTTTCTACAAGTCTGAGAGAGCAATAGGGACACTTCAGGCTCAGACACCACAGACAAGAAAAAGAAACCTTTAGGGAAAAGCACTTCATGATAAACCAACTCTCTCCTGGGCTTTGTCTGCTCCTGAAATTCCTTCAGGTTTGCTTATATTCTTTCTACCCTCCCTGAGTAAAATTTGTGGTATCCATAATTCAGAAGGTTTTATCTGGAGTCATCTGAGGTCTCCGTATTCATCATTTGGAAATACATCCACAGACATTTGGAGCTCACATTTTTGTAACAAATGAAGGAACAACCTTATTTTAAAGCAGCTCTGCTGCCTCTGGCTGTCCTTAGGCAGGTGAGTGACTGGACAGCAGAGCAAACAGAGCTGGTCACTGCTGAGTCCCTGCTGGGAGAGCAGATCTGAACTGGATGTCAGTGTCAGACACCCAGCCCTGCCCTTTTCCCATCCATTCCCAGCCTGGAGCAGCTTCCCTCTGCTCATGGCACACCACATTTCTGCAAAACTGAGAACTTTGACAGCCTCAAAATGACATTTCTTAAATACACCAACCAATATATCTGGCTACTACTAAACATCTTGTAGTGCTCATTCCACAAAGCATTCCCAATGACGATTGTTCCTGAGAACTGGAGAGTTCTGTAGAGGATGTTTCTCTAAATAATTTTTTTTTATTGGACAAATAGGTCAGAATGAACATTTGATTCTTTCCTCTGCTGTTAAATATTTGCTCTCTTATCTTCCCTGCTGGGCTTTAGCTATTTGTAGGCCTGGTGATGGCATTTGGGTTAAAAATGATCACTGGGGCACGGGGAGCTTGAGAACAACAGGGAAAGAAGAAAACAAAAGTTGCAAGGAAAAATAATTTCATTCTTGGCTTCATGGATATTCTCAGCTTTTAAGTATTCTGAGGTTATATGAGGAAAATTGACTAATTCAGGCTATAAAGAAATTTTAAAATGCATATGGATTTTAAGGTATTATAAAGGAATTCTTGGACAGTTCCCTGGGGCTCAGTGTAATTGTGGTGGCTTTCTATTAATTCTGTGCAAGAGTTGTAAAATAATAACTTGAGGCAAGGAGTGGTGTTATTTGGTATTCATTTCTGCTTCTGTATCAGCTCTAAGGGACTATCCTGAAAAATTTAGCAGAACATTTCTTGCTAGTTTGTACTTTAACTGTTGTATTAAAATGATTTTCCCCCTCACTTTCTTTTTTTTTTTTTTTAACTTTCAAGGAAAATAGATCTCAAGTACAAGGCTCTGTCATGATACCTCATCTCTTTCCATCACCATAAAAGTTCTGGGAAAGAGGACAGAAAATAACAGTAATGCAATTTTTTTCCTTACCAATGTTCCCTACAACGTGACAGAGCCTCTGAGAATGGAAATGCAAAAAAAAAAAAAAAAAAAAAGGAAAAAAAAAAAAACTTATTCCTGCGGGAAAAAAAAAAAAAAAAAAAAAAAAAAACAAAACAAAAAAAAACCCAACAAAAAACCAGCTTTGGAACAACCTCTGCATCAGTGTTCCCTCAGTCTCCCTCTTGGTGTGCGGTGTGATGTGAATCTCAGGTCCAGGGGCTTTGATTAGTGCAGAAACATCCAGAAAATCTTTATGGAGGAGAAGGGAAAGAGAGCAGTGCTTGGCAACTTCAGCAGGGTGTTCTGAGAGAGTGAAAATACAGAGCAGTGCTGGGAAGGGGATTGATTTTTCCTGGGGCCGTGCAAAGGTGTGAACAGAGGGAAGAGAGGAGAGCAGCTCTTGAGTGAAACAGGAAGGCAAGTAATAATTCTGTTATATTGAGAAGTGGGCAAGTCATTTCTCCAAGCCTCTGAAACCCTCTCAGGCCTTGAATGCCCTTCTTTATTTTCTCAGTTCCAAGAAAAAGGTCCTGCAGTCCAAGCCAGAGGTCCACTTATCCACTCCATTTATCTACTCCACTTATCTCATTTTTCTCTGCACCAGCTTTAAAATAAGTACTGCTGTACATTCACTAATAATTTAATTTACACCTTGCAACACTGTCTAGGATTTGTGCCATGAAATGATCTGAAAATTTCATAAAAGCCTCGCATGAAGTCTGAAAAAATCCTCACACAAAGCAGCAGTAAACCCTTTAAGCATCATTCTGTCTCAAAGAAGTCAGATAAAATAATTGGCAGGACAAACACAATGAAGGAGCTGCACAGGACATTTTTGGGGTTTGTTCCCAATCAGTTACAAAGTGTTCTGGAGGTTTCTCCTCTGACTCCTCAGAGCACTCAGAGGGTCTGATTGCTTTCCCCTAACACTTTTTGGCAATATTCCTTCACCTTGTTTCAGAAGGGTTGTGAAAAGTCCAACAAGTCCCTAGTGAACAGGAGAGATATTATTTATCTGCTTTCACCCTTGATAAGAGGCTCCTCCTTTGTTCCATCCATCAGGACATAATTACACATCTATCCAACATCCACCTGTTGGGGTCCTGGGATGCTTCTAGGGGTGATGCTGGACATCCACAGGGAGTGAAGGAGCAGAATAACCGTTCTTACAGCAGAGGATTCCTCTGGGGCCTGGTGGCATTGTCCTTTTTTGGGCCTTGCTGTAATGTTGTGATTTCCTCTCTTACCACCCTGGCTTGGCTGCACCACTTATATTTATTTATTTATATATATATTTACACTTTAATATATATACTGCAGCAATATAAAATTAGAGAATCCCAGAATAGTTTGGGTTGGAAGGGACCTTAAAATTCATCCAGTGCCACCATGGACACCTTCCACTGTGCCAGGCTGCTCCAAGCCCCAGTGTCCAGCCTGGCCTTGGGCACTGCCAGGGATCCAGGGGCAGCCCCAACTGCTCTGGGAATTCCATCCCATCTCCTGCCCACCACCCTTGGCAGAAGGGTTGGAAGAAGAACGTCTTTGAGATCTCCCAGGCCTGCTGCACCTTTTTGTGGGATTGGCTGTTTCTGATACTGAAATAATTTTTTAATATCTTGTAGTGGTGGCTCTGCCCTGCAGTGACACGGGTAAGGAGATACAGAGAATGATTTCAAAAGATAACAAAGGGATTTGGGAGAGTAAAATGTCAGGGAAGTGCTGCCCTAGGAACAGACCTTCTGTACAGAAGCAGAAAAAAGTAACTGGAAAGAAATTTCTGATATAAACAAGTTGTGCATATCTATGTTTCTGTCTTTCTGTAGTCTCTGGTTAAGCAGAGTAAAGTATTTCTCCCTTTTGAGTCAATTCATTTAAGCTTCCATGAGCCTTGGAGCTGATAAATTTTGGGTAGGAGGCAGTGGTCTACCAGGATTTCACCCTGAATGGTCTCCAGATTTTGTCCACAAATAAATTATCCAGCCTGAGTGTCTCAGCTACAAAAGCTTACAGCTACTACTCCATTACCTAGATCCCAAAACATGGCAAAAATACAAATTCTTTCTTGCTGGGCACACATTTAAGACAACACAAACCTCTCACAAACCAAAGAAACCAACTGAAAGCTTTCCAGATACATCTCTGGCCATAATTCCTGTTGGATGAATGTGGCACAGGCAACAATCCCGAATAATTGCACTGGATTTAGAGTGACCTTCTGTAAGCTTGTAAAGGAGCATATGAATCAAGTAAATTAGGCACTTATTAAATCCACAATTAGTTACATTCTATTTTAAAAAACCCCTCAGGCTTACAAAGTCAAACATGGAGCAGGATCTTTGCTGGATTTAAGCCCAAATAGATGTGATTTAAGCAGTGCATGAAGAAAATAGCAGCCCTTGTTCTGGGGATTCCTATTTTCTTTTGTTTTATTTTAGGAGTGGAATGATTTATGATGAATTTGGGAGTGAAGACAGGGCTGAATGAGATCCCTGGATAAAAGCACTGCTTTCTGGGTTTGTGGCTTTATGAGAGGGAGGGGGACAGATGGAAAAAGAAAGTGGTTGAACTTCCTATTTGTACTCACTCATCGACTCTGTCAATTTGGCCATCTCTGTTTCTCTTTGGGGCTTCTCCTGGGGGAACAGACAAAATGAAAAACAAATATATATTTATTTATGTAATATAGAAATAGAAATACACCTGAGTGCAAATGGCAATGCGAGGGGAGGACATTAATCTATTATATATTTCTATTGTATTTAGGGATTTAACTTCACTCCTAAATAGATTGAACCTCTGTGGGTTTTGGTTGGTTTTTTTTTTTCCCTTGTAATTTCTCAATTTTTCCTACTATGAAGTGTGAAGCTTGTATTTATTTATCTGTGTGTATCTAGCTGGAGAAATTGAAATTATTCCATCAAAGTGATAACGGAGGAGGAAACCCTCCCCAGATTTTCACTCTCTGCTAAAATATTCCAGTGTGTTAGGCCTTCCTGACAAAAGAGCAACCCACAAACCACTTACACTGCAGGAAAAAAGCACTTATTTGGAAATAAATAGATTTTATATGGGAGCTGAAGTGTGTGGTGTGGCACTGGGCTGACACTGAGATGAACTGAGATACTTGAGGGACTCCCAAGCAAACCTGCTGGTCTTTGTCTCGTCCTTGTTCCTTGCATTATTTTCTTTTAATTTATTTTTTTTCCTTTTCATTTCAGACATTTGTAGCTGAGACAGAGGCTTGGTCAATCAAGAGTCCTTGAATTTGGTGAAAATCCAATGTCTCAAAGTGCAGCTCAACTACAGCAGTAGAGTCTGGGTCCAATCTCCTGATTTCAGAGCCAAAGTTTGGGCTGAATGAAAACTGCAAAGCTCTCAAAACTCCAATTAAGTGTTTTTGAGAGGATGTGGTGGGGCTGTTGTGACCCCTCTGATCACTGTGGTGGCTGAGCACCACCTCCCCACCCCTCCACCTGTGTCAAGGCTGTGAGAGTGACTCTCCTGGGCCATGGGTGAGCAGATCTCAGCTCTTTTTTCCTCAAAAAACCTCAGTAAGGGAGAAAATTTCCACAAAAATGTGACTTTATTGGGCAGTATCCCCAAACAGAAGCTCCTTATCTCAGCTCTGGGACAAAGTTTTGGTGACCTTCAGTAACTGCTGTAGTGGCTGGGGACAGGAGTCAGAGTGGTGACATCTCCCTTTAACTGGGTCTGTGCTAAAAACAGAACTGGGGAAAGGCACAGGCTGAGAATTCACAGACTTCCCAGAATCACAGACTTCCCAGAATTCCCAGAATCACTGGGTTGGAAGAGACCTTCAAGACCATCGAGTTCAACCCAGCCCCAAGAGCTCAACTAAACCCTGGCCCCCAGTGCCACATCCAGGCTTTGTTAAACACACCAGGGATGGTGACTGCACCACCTCCCCCCTGGGCAGCCCCTGCCAAGGCCTGAGCACCCTTTCCATGGGCAAATTCCTGCTGCTGTCCCAGCTGAGCCTGCCCTGGCCCAGCCTGAGGCCGTTCCCTCTGCTCCTGTCCCTGTTCCTGGAGCAGAGCCCAACCCTCCTGGCTGTCCTCTCCTGGCAGAGCCACAAGGTCCCACTTGAGCCTCCTTTTCTCCAGGCTCAGCTCCTTCCCAGCTCCCTCAGCTTCCCCTCACAGCCCCTCCTCTCTCCTAAATACCTTATCCCAGTCCTGGATTTTATCTGGCACAAAAACCTAAGAAATATTTTCTGTACCAAACAAGCCACTACTTGCACTTCACAAAGTTGGACTTCTACTGAAAAAAAGAAAAAGGCTCAAATGTCACAGTAATAGGAGCTAATGGCATTCATGAAACTAACAGATAATGCTTCAGAACTGCATTCAGACCCCCCTGAGAGCATTTTATATGAAAAGAAAGGTTTAAGGTTATGTCCTGGATCTGAGTGAGGACAATGCCCTAAGCCATGCTGATAATGTAGAATCTAGCATCAGATTCATGAAAAAAAAAAGAAAGGAAGGAAGAAAGAAGTAGCACAAGAGTGTAATTTTTTTACAAAAAAAAGGTCCTCTATGAAAGTTCTTTTGCATGGCATTAATCATCAAAGGAAAGCACAGCACTCTGAAAACCATCAGGAATTTGTGTCTGTGGTGATTTATAATGTGACCTTAAAACACCTCCTTTTGCTACAGAACTCAAACTTTATCAGGACTGAAGAGTTGGGAAAGATCAATTTGAGCCCTGGAGATGGAGGGCTGGATTTATTAGACTAATAACAAATTGATATTAAATATTATTACTTTCCTCTTGCTCATTATTAAATACATTTTACTAATGATGAAGCTCATGACAAAGGAGACTTGAATGGCATTTCATTTTAAAGTAAAAGTATCAAATGTAATATCAAAGTACAAATTTAGAAGTTTTTGAATTTATTTGTCTTTCTTAAAAGAAATGCCCAAGACTACTGAAGTTCTGGTCTTCCTTCTTTAGTAGACAAAATTATGTTTGTATGCATCCAATTTCTGAATACTAAAAGTTTTTAAATTACATCTAATTTCCAGATACTTTTATTGAAAAAATTAACCTTTGGTACTGTTATCAATTAACTTCAGATTCTATGAAATTATATATAAAATTTTGCCCTTTTCCCTTTTTCTAATGATCATGAGGATGTGCACATATACACCCATGAATGTCTGGAAATTAGGATAATTTTTCCACACATCTGTTTCTTCAAAATGGAATATTTTAAGGGAGCTAGAACACCTCTAAGAAATTTGTTTTTTGATGGCAGATAAAGAAGGAATTCCACCCTCTCTGACAGAATGAGTTCTAGCAGATTAACTTGGGGGAGAATCAAACATTAAAACATACTTTTGTTCCTGATTTTAGCAGATGTGAGTTTGAACGCGGGCTGACAGCAGAGTGACATTTGCTGCCTTCAAAAAAAACGCCAAATCCAAACCACAAAACAAAACAACAAAAAAAGCAAACAACAAAAGGAAACAATTTTTAAAAAAAAAAGCAAACAACACCGTGTTTCATTTCAGGACAGGAGTTGCCTTTAAGGGCTGACTGTCTTGTATTTCCTCTGGAGATTGCTGGGTAAACAAGAATTGCCACCTCAGAAAACACATCAAGAAAAGGACGACTCATTCTTTTATCTCTCCTAGCACAGTGATGCTCTTATTTCAGGTTTTTCATAGCTCTGTAGTCAGCACAGAGTGATTTCTGCAGGGCATTTTGAATCCATGGGCTCTTGCTGCCAATGCCTGATCTGAGGTGAAGAACCCAAATCTTCCACAAACTCAGAAGAGCAGCAGAGCCAGACCCTGCTCTCGTTGTGTCTCACATGGTTACTGACTTCTGGGTGCCTGAAAAGCAGCAAATTCTGCTTTTCGTACTTGAAATGATGTGAACTTTCCAAAGTGCCAGCAATAGGCGATGTTGTGGTGCAAGGAGGGATGTGTGAAATTTAAATTAAGTGAAGCATGATAACTTCAACTAGCAAAAAAGGGCCATTTCAAATGCTGCTTTGTACTTTTTGCATTGTTTGTGAGATCTTTCATTCAACTGAGGGTGTAAAAAAGATGTAAATTGTCATTTTCTAATGGAGTTTTTTTTTTTTTTTTTAAAGCAATATCCTTTCTATCAACTTCCTTCAGACAAAAGAGTGGTTGCCCAGTCCTACAATATCTGAGGCTGTGATGTCCTGCCTTGGACTGAATTTAATCTCAAATTATTGTCATGCTGTTGCAACAGTTATGGGTTTAAAGGGGCAACACAGAAAATGTGGCCCTCACGTCACTCCCTTCTCAGCCAAAGAAAATCAGGCACTTTTGGATAAAACTCTCCTTGTCTGACAGCCTGTGCTGCAGAGTCTGCCATGCTTCTGTCACAGGGGTACAAGAAGACGTCAGGAGTTTTGAGCTGACAACCAGGCAGCACAAAAATAACATTTTCAATGTCAAGCAGGAGAAGATTGAATCAAATTCCAGATGGGAATCAAAACATTGAGTTCCCAGGTCACTTGTCTCGTAATGGAATATTCTTGGACAAGACAGTGAATGAACTTCTTGTGATTTTCTAATGGAAGGACAAGGGCACATCCTGAAACTCCCTCTCCAGTGGCTGTTGGTTTCAGCTGGCACTAATTAATGAGATCATTTTATTTATTTTCACAGGGTCACAGGATGGGTCAGGCTGGAAGGGACCACAGTGGTCACTGGTGCCACCTCCCTGCTCCAGCAGGGCCATCCCAGAGCACAGGTATTCCCGGGTGTAGGACTCTGTATTTGCCCTGGCTGAGTTTGAGACAGTTCTTCTCTGCCCATCTCTCCAACATCTCTTGTAATAAAACATCTCTTGTACTTCTGAAGTGCAGAGGTTCACCAATACACCAGGAAACTGCTGAGGTAATCCAAAACTATGGCTCAAATTTCTGACAGTATTTCATCAGCTGTAGATCAGAGCTCACATCCATTACATCCATTACACATCATTTTATGAGGCTTTCTTACTTTTGAAGTAGCAGATCCCTGGTAATTCAATTGACACATCCTTGAAGGCAATAGCTCCTCCATCACTAAGTACAAATTCAATGAGCAAGAAGCAAAGAAGAACCTTTTTGGAAATTTTAGCTCAGAGTAATCTATCTTGGGATATCTTCAATTACTTTTCAAACTACATGAAAACGGTTTCATGTTGGAAACATTATTAAGTGGGAATAATAGAATTTAATTTTATGGAGTGTCTCTTCTCCTCGTGACATCTCCAAATGCTTTGCAGTAATGAATTAGACACAGGTTCTGGGGCGATGGTGTGTAGGCAAATGCAGCTCTCATTATGTGCTATTCATTCCAGCAATAGCCTACACTCAGTTCTCAAAAGCAGGGCTTATTTTAGGTGGAGAGGGGTTGTTGGAAGGAGCTGGAGCTCTTCCTTTGGAAAAATGCCGTAGGAACTTCCATTTCTATCTGCAAACATACCCTACAAAGGAAAAAAAGTAGCTTAATAGCCCATCTTTAGGGCCCTGAACAATGAGATACTCTGTGTTATTGCATTATTTTACTATTACTAGAATTCAAGCTTTATGCAAGGCCTGCCTAAGCCTGTGGGAGTTGCTTTTCCTGCCTCCCTGTCCCAAAATAGAAAAAATGTTGTTTATTTTTCCTTTTCTGTCTTTCCTGTCCCAAGAAAGGAGGCTAGTCCCAACTGACTTTTTTTTTCTATTTTTCCAAAATTAAGTGTTGGGCCAGGGCCTATAAAGACAATTTTGTGCAGGACCCAGCACTGTGTGATCTCCAGCAAATTAGCTTCATCCTCAGCCTCAAAGCTGAGCACTAATCTGCACTCCCTTGCAGTGATCCCAGCACTTGAATGGCTCAGAATGTATTTTATAGGAATATCCTGCGCTTGGCACAAGAGGTGATTTCAATTTGCATCAGCTGGAATGAGCTTAAAATACAATATTTGAATAGATGGAGTGAGCAGAGTTCAAGGAGGGAGTGCCTGAGCTGGGTTCACCGGGGTTATGGAGCAGCAGGGGTGAGTTGGGCTCATTAATGTGTTCAGACCTCATAAAACACTCTCAGGAGCTCTAAGATGTCTTACATGGAGGAAATTTGCATTAGCAGCAGGAGGAACTGAATTTATTTCCCTGGGTTCTAGAATCGTGGGTTTTTTTTTTTTACATTTCTCATAATTTTTGGTGAACTTACTCATAATTCACACTTGGTCTGTGAAATATGGATGGAAAAATCTTTGGTTTTTTCCAAGCAGAAAATCAAGCAGCAGTTCTAGAGGGGCTTGTCAGGTCCCCTCAGACTCAAGGGACCAAGCTCACAGAATTGTGGGTTAAACCCCTTGCAAATGCAGTGTCATTCTCTAAGTAAGGAGGATCAAATATTCACATATTAAACAGTGGGGATGGTGTGTGGTGGTTCTGAGTGTAGGAAATCCTTTAGGTGCAGAATCAGCAGATAAATGTTACTATCTGCTGTGCAGTAAACAGGAACAGTTACTAATACTCTTGTATCTACCAGATCATAAATAAATAAAATAAAATAAAATTTGAACAAGATAAGGAGAAAAAAAGAGCATTTGCAGGAGAGAGAATATTCATATCTATGAAAAAAAAAAGAGTGAGAGAGATAGAGACAGACTTTATGGTTTTGACATTTGAAGTAAGATCTAAGCTGTAGCAAGTCTCAGGCTTTCAGTTTTACTTAACCTGAAGAACTTCACAAGTTTAGACTATAAAATTCTATTGCAGGGAACATGAAACTGAAAACTTTTTTAAAAACCCTACCTTTGGCATTGAAACCTCAGAGCTGCAAGAACTTGAGTATCCTTAACTTACAGGGGTGACAGTGTCAGGAGATGCAGATTATTTTAGCAACAATTCTGGCTTAGGTTAATAAAATAAATAAATTTGGGTACCTACAGACCCAAAGTGGGAGCAAAACAATGTTGTGGTGTCATTACATGATTAAAGGCAGTTATATTTTCTTAGCTCCTTTGCTCTAGAGGGTGAACTCCAACAGCTGAATTTTCCTCTCCCACTACAAAAATCCCACAGGGAGTCAGAAGATTTATTTGATTCCCTCAGATTCCAGTAAAAATACATCTATTCCAGGACAATGGGTTGGGCTGACTGAACACCATGAGAGCTTCCACTCCTGTGTTTTCCAGCCAGCAAGCTGCGTGTTCTGCCTGCTTTTGAGAAGCTCAGCTTGGATGTTCTGACAAATTATGGATGCAGGTAATTGCAGTGGAGGATTTCAGTTTTACAGCCAGCATTTCCTGCCTGCACTGTGAAATTAAGCAAGTGTAAGTTCTCCCTGGAAATCAAGGAGAATATCCTGGCAACAAAGTGAGGCAGGGATGCTACACTGAGAAGGTTTGAAAGCTTTTTACTTCGGCTTGGACAAACCAGCATAAATTACATCTCAGCAAAAGGTCTTCAAGGCAGAGTGGATAATCTTATGTGTGCTCTGCCATGGAAATCTGCAGGCTGCAGGTGGGGTGGCTGTGAGCCGTTAATGCATGCTGAAAAGCTCTATTTTCAGTGGAAATGTTCTTACCAATGCAGAGACCTTTGGATCAAACTCTTAAGAAACTGCTGTTTTTCTTTTTAGGGCATAAATCATGAATATATTCTGAATTGTAATAGGAGAAATGTAAGTTACCTTGAGATAACAGCAGCTACCCTGTTTTAAAAAAAAAGAGTTGGTAGAAACCCAAAAGAGGAGATTCTCTATAGAAAAGGGACTTAAAAATGTGTATCCAATCTTTTCAGCTGTTAATAATGCATATGTAGGGTTTTTTATGGGCTCATTGTTTCTGTGTCCCCCAAAGGGAAAATCTCAAGTGGTTGCTTATATTCTTGTAGCATTAAATTCCAAATTTCAATAAGAATCATATAAGAATATTTACAGACTGAGGATTTCTGATGAAAAATATAAGTAGAAGCATTGTTTGAACTAATCTAAGAACCATTGTTTAAACTATTTAAGAGAATAATGATCTAATAAAAGATGTTTTGTTTATTACTTGCCTTGATGCATTATAAAAATAACTCATAACTACACAGAGCAGATCAAACATCTCAAACCTGAACCTATTTCCTCGGGTACCTTGTGAGACTTAAATGATGAACACAGAACAAGGGGAACTGACATTTTTCTTTGTTTTGTGCTGTGATCATGTTCCCTCAATGAAATTTCTTAAACAAGAACTGTCTGCAGTGTCAGGTTGGGCTCTGATTGAATAATACCAAAGTGTCTCACACAGTTTCCAATTTTAGCATCCTTTTGTTGTTAAATCTATCTCAAAAAAAAAAAAAAATCTTCAAAAGCTATGAGATGTTGGAAAAGAACAAGTAAAGTGTCAGATGAATGCAAGAATGCTAATAATGATAATACCTCCCTGTCCTACTGAAAAATACCTGAAAATACCTCCCATTTACTACTCCCGGAGAGAAAATAGAATTTTTGGTTGCTTGCACAGATCTTTTTGGGCCAAACTGAAAAAAGTAATAAAAAAGAGAAATGCTGAGGTAAAGCAGCTTTTGGTTTATCTTCACCATTAACTTTTCAGAGCTAAAGAAGGCAATAATAGGATCTGCAGCAGAAATGGTGCAAGTGTGGATATTTGGACACAGCCTTGGTGTTCACGTCTCTAAGTTCAGCCCACTGAAAATTTGGGTCCAGGATCTAAGTGGGGTTTTTGTGTTCCCTGTAGCCCCAACAGAGGGAAACCAGCACCTCCACAGGGGAGCTATCCAGGAATAAGCAAAGGAATCCCTGGGGGAAGTGTTCAGCTCATTAAGGATGGAGTTGAGCTGATTAAATATGTGTTAAATGGGTAAGACAGGGGTGTGAGGCCACCTCTCTCCGAAATCCCGGAGTTACTGTGCTCCTTGTGCCGTGCCAAGGGTTTGCTCCCACCCCTCCCATCCTGTTCTCCTCTCCTCACCTACAGCCTTGAGAGGAACAGCGGATTTCTCTTTCCAAACAAGCTGTGGGTCTGTTGGTAGATAAAACTAGCACTGGGAGATAAAAGAAACAATGGGAAGGATTCTACTGATTGATGAACGGAAAGAGATATTTGCTTTTAAAAATAAACTTTAAGTTTGCTGACAAATGAAATTAGACATTGAAAGATGAAAGAAACAATGAGGAAGAAAAAACCCTAAGTTCCGTAAGAATTAAAAATTGAAAGGGAGGGTTATACATTAGAGGGAAATCTCTGGTATCAGATGTTTTGGGAAGTCTGTACCTCTCAAGTACCTCAGCCAATGGGGAAAGAGAGAAGAGAAATGCGGCTGGGAAATTGGGAAAAAAAGGGAGGCTGCATCCTCCAAAAATTTGAGAGACCCCAGGGGAATGCCCCATGGCCTCTCGTTTTATTCAAATAAAGAAAAAGGACTCCTCTGTCTCCTTTTTGGACATAAACCTCTGATCTTTGTGGATTAATTTTTCTAACAGCCTCTTCATTTCCTTCTCTCTTGTCTTACCCAGCCCATCACCTTTCCTAAAACAGTCTCCCTTTCCTTTTCTCTCCATCTAACTTTATCCCTCACCTCTCCCCTGCCTCTCTTCACACTCCCACACTCCCAAAGGAGCAGGTGTGGAAGGAGCGTGCGGCTCGGGGCTGTCACAGGGAGCATCCTCCCTCTGTGCCCCCAGTCCCACACACAGGGATTATCCTCCCTGAACAGCCTGAGCAGCCTCGGGGCAGGGGCTGCTCTGCCTGAACCCCAGGGCTCTGTCACCTCCTCACTTCAGACTGAGGAGATATTTTAGTAATTAATGTCTGCAAGGAATTATGACAGAATCACAGAATGGTTTGGGTTGGAAGGGACCTTAAAGATCATCTCATCCCACCCCTGCCATGGCAGGGACACCTTCCACTGTCTCAGACTGCTCCAAGCCCCAGTGTCCAACCTGGCCTTAGATGGTTCCAGGGATATGAAATCCACAACTTCCCTCTGCTTTTGGCCCCTGTTCATTATCCCTCACCCCAAAGCCTGGATTATTATTTTGGTGAGGAGAGTTTGACACCCAATAACTTGAAGTGTTCAGGTTCTTGGGCTGATAAATGACATCAGCCAGGCTTGGAACTGGATATCTCATGGCATCATGGAATCACGGAGAGCTTTGGGTTGGAACAACTCTAAAGATCATCTCATTCCACCCTTCTCCTGTGCAGCTGAACAATCCCAGCTGTGCCAGCCTTTCCTGCCAGCAGAGCTGCTCCATCCCTCTGCTCATCCTGGAGCCTCCTCTGGGCTCTCTGCAGCAGCTCCAGCTCCTCCCTGTGCTGGGACAGGGCTGGGGCAGCTCTCAGGTGGGCTCTCACCCCAGTGCTGATATACAGTATATATAATATATTATATCGAAGATATGGAGGAATTGTATTGTAAATGACAGAGAAATGTGAATGTCTGCTAATAAAAAAGCAGAACAGGGTGAAATTCATTGCCCTGTGGCTCTCCTGGTGTTCAGACCAAGCTGCCCAAGCTGTGGCTGCTCCAGGAGGCTCCTGCTTGCCATCAGCTGAGGATAGAGACAGAATCCACATTTCCTGTCTAACCCAGCCCCAAGGGCTGCTCCCTGTGAGGGAATGCCAGCTCAGCACAGTGAGAGGCTGCCTGGAGATCCCCAGGGAGCCTCAGGAAGCACAATCCCTGTCAACAAGTCAATTATTCTGCAGGAGCCTTGTCCTGGTGCTGTTCCTGCCGCTGCTCTTCACCTCAGCAGCTTTTGTACTGTGTGTGTCTGGGGGATTGGTATATATTTTAAGGGTGTATTTTAACTGGAATTTCCAGACAAGCTCTGGGTGAGTCAGACTAAAGATTTACACATTGGGCACAGCAAATCTGTGTGTTCTTCAGGCAGTGCAGCTGATGGCACTTCCACTGTGCAGAATGTGCTTTAGACACAGTGCTCTGTAAGGGAGATGTTTCAAACTGTGCTAACTCGAGTCCTTCCTGAGTTTAAACACCTCCAAAATAACGCATAATGCCAGTGATTAAAGGTCAGCTCATGGAGCTGGCCACTGCTGCTGCTTTTAATTTTATTAAGTGTTAATAATGATAAAATATTTATAGCTGTTAACTTATAAAGGGAGAAACTATGTGCTTAAATGGAGATAAAGCATTTTATTCTATTGCAGACAACAGAGATGGGGGAGGTTTCTGGCAGCTCCCCAGAGGAGCCACCCCTGCAGTTCACCAAAACCTTGCCATGCAAACCCAAACCCAGTACAAGCTCCATTGTCTCCTGCATTTTAAAATTATGAGGAAGCTCAATATTGGTCAGAATTGCATTCCCTGGGAGCTGGTTTGTGAAATTTTAATCAACAGTAAATGCAATCAGAAGGAGTACCTAATTTGTTTCTCCATTTTTAAAAATCCTTCTTATTTCCTATTGTAATGCTGTCTTTTCTCCTCCCCAAATGCTAGGTTATGCCCAGAATTCATTCAGTTGTGTGCAAACCTGGTTAATAAAAAGATAAGCACCCAACCATTCTCATGCTGTCCTATTAACATAAGTGTTCTACCACTCTGCAGACTGGATGTGATGCACAGAAATGCCCTGAGTTTTGCAGCTTGACTTGATTTTAATGTCTGCTGCATAATTCTCAGATGTTTAACACTTCAGAAAACTCTGTGTGATTTAAGGGTAAATTAATCTTTACTCACTGAAAACTGGAGCAAGATTTAGGTAAGATATTTTGCCATTCCTTGATGCCTTTTAATTAAAATTCCTTCTTGTTTGTTTTGAAAAATTCAAAGCTCTGCTTCTAGGCATTTATACTAGAAGAGATCAGCTCCAGGCTTTCCTAACCATTCTATGGAACAGCTCCTTTCCCTTTGCAAAGCCTGGATGTGCAGCTTTACGGACAATTTTTCACCTCTTTCCCTTTTTTTACTGTATCTTTCCAGCACAATTTCAGCTGCAGAACCTGGAGAATGTGATCCAACACAGGCAGGCACACCCTGACTGTGAAATTATGTGCGGGCAGACCCGTTCTCCATCTTCATGGAGCTCTGCTGGATGTGTCAGAGCAGGGTAAGGCTCAGTCTAGACAGAGAGGTCTCAGTGCAGGGCCAGGGCTCACAGCTCCAAATTCCTTCCTGGTTCTTCTGTGGTGGTTAAAAAGCCCCAAAGTATTAAAGTGGCTACCTTGGTTTGCATTGTACTGAAGAGAAATCTCCTTTTCTGACTTTATTAGTAATAAGATCACTTTATTTTCCCGTCCACCCTCTGAAATCAAGGCTGATGATGCGATTCCTCAAACCAGGATGATTTTCACTTTGCTAAATTATTTGCTATGTGATTATTATTTTGGTGCTGGTGGGAAACATGGCTGCAAAAGGTTTCATAGGAAAAAAAAGTTAAAAAAAATAGATGAGCAACACCAGGATGAGCAGAGGGATGGAGCAGCTCTGCTGGGCTGCTTTAATCCCACCTGCCTTTTCTACGTCCTTCCATTCTTGCTAACAATCTGTCCCGGTGAAAAATTCAACTCGCCTTCAGCTTACCTAGAAACCTTATAATTCAGTTTTTAATTTGTATTTTTTTTCTACTTCTGAACGAAATTGTTGATGTAACTTCCAGAAAAATAATTTATTGCTGAATTTTTTCATTTTTTTCTTCTTGTAAAATGAAAGGAAACAAAACTTTCTCCCTCTCACATTTCCCTGTATTCTAGTTTTTCTCTAAATTGTTCATTTAAAATTTGGTGTTGCTCTTCATTGTGCCCACATTCACCATCACTTTGTGGCTTTCACATGATTCCTTCTTGGCAATTTTTACACTAAAATTATGAGTCCAAATTTTCCAAGTTACCAAAAGTTCCCTGATCCCAATAAGGGTGCTGATTTCTTTAGAAATCAGGCCCTGAGTGTTTTAATAGAATCATTATCCCTGTGTGTTGTCCCCACAACCAGAGCCTTTCAGTGATTTGGATCCAATTGGAAAATCACATCCCAAATTACAATAAATGTGGGGACATGCAATTACCAGCCCAGAAGGCACTGCAGTTTCCAGGCTCATTTAGCCATGTTTTCCCCAGCTGAGCCTGCCAGCCAGGGCAGTAATTAATGTTTTATTCTAATGGGGACACCTGCCCAGTAGGAGCTACCAATTCTTTGTCTACAAAGAAAGCTGTCAGAGGGTAATTTCCTTTTGTTTCCCACTGCTCAGGTCTCTAAAAGACAAATTTTTCATTATCAGACAGGAATGAGACCTCTAGCACCTCTTAATAATTCAAAATTTTCTACTTAGGAATGGTTCCTTTGGTTGGTTTTTTAGGTTTTTTTTTTTTTTTTTTTTTTTGGTCGTTTTCTTTTTTTTTTGGGTTTTTTTTTTTAGTCTATTTCATCTTTTCCACAGGGTCACCTCATTTCTAAAATTACTTCTTTTGTGATTTTAGGAGAATTTTACGTTCAAGGAGACAGAAATTATTGACATATTACTAAACTGGCCCAGAAAATTACTTTGGCATGTTCAAACACGTAATTAACACCAGTCAACAACCACTGGATTTATCACTTCATACTCCAGAAATGTATAAAAAAGGTATAAAATCTCCAGTTTTGCAAGTCCTGGTAACAATCTGAGCTAGATCAGAGAAATTCAGAAGAGCCACAAACCATCACCCAGGGGTTGATGTCACCCTGTGTCCCCCCTGGCCCTTTTCATGGTAAATGCAAAGGCAAATACAACTTCCTCTGTGTTTGGATTGTTCATCATGATTTTAATCTCATTTCTTTGGTGTTCTCTGAATCCAAAGGTCTCTGATCTACAGGATGTGTTGGATTTGAAAGTTACAGCTTTTCCCTAACTTCTCCCTCTTGTTGCTGCTCCTGCTGCTGATTTTAGTGAGCCAAAATCTTGGACTCCTCATGACAGAGCCCTGTTGAGAGAGACTTTGTGCCACAAGAGAGAAGAGGGGCTGCTCTCTGTAGGAGAAAACATCAGAATTTGGCTCTCTGTACTCAGCAGCGCAATCTGTAGAAGGGGAGGCTGAGGGGGGACCTCATTGACCTAACTGTAGGTTGGATATTAGGAAAAGATTTTTTCCAGAAATGGTGATAAAGTTCTGGAATGGCTGCCCGGGGAGGTGCTGCAGTCACCATCCCTGGGGGTGTTTAACAAAGCCTGGATGTGGCACTGGGGGCCAGGGTTTGGTTGAGCTGCTGGGGCTGGGTTGGACTTGATGGTCTTGGAGGTCTCTTCCAACCCAGTGATTCTGGGAATTCTATAATGAAATTGCACCAGGGCAGGCTCAGGTTGGAGATTGGGACAGAAAATTTCCCTGGCAGAGTGGTCAGGCCTTGGGCTGAGCTGCCCAGGGAGGTTTGGAGTCTCTGTCTGTGGGAGTGCTCAGGAGGAGTCTGGATGTGGCCCTGGGGACAGGGTTTGGGGTGATGCTGGTGGGGCTGGGGTGGCACTGGGTGATCCTGGAGGGCTCTTCCAACCCTAATGATTTTGGGATCTCCTGCAGCAGCCAGCCAGCCTGCAGAGACGCTGTTTCCTGGCTTGGCCATAGCTCTCTGCAGAGTTTGGGACCTGGCCAGGAATTTGTGGGAGATGCTTGGTGTAAGGGGGTCCCTCCTGCTCAGACCCATCCCAGACTGGACACTGTGGACACATCAGTGTGTGATGTGGGAGGGAAAGGGGGAAAATCAGCTTTTGGTGTTTCACTTTAGACCTTGAAATTCCCAAATGCTTTCACTTCTTTGATGGAAGAGTATGAAAACAGCTTAATGGGGAGGAGACCTGAATGAAATCACTCCAGAATGAGGTAATGTGCAGTTTCAAGTAGATTATGTGGACATGTGCATCCAAGGAACACTTTTTTTTTTCTTTTTTAGGGCTTTTTTTTTTTTTTCCCAGCCAAAACACTGACACTTAGATGGATGAATCATTGGTCTTATCTGGCAGTGCTGAAGGAAAATTTAAACTGGTGACTTCTTCTTTGTAGTTTAATGGTGTCATTACAACAAAGATTTGTATTTGATATGTCTGAAAAAAAAAGTCTAATCTCTCACGTAATAATGGTAATAATTTTGTTTGCCAACTTCTGCATTGTTGTGGCTTTTTAAAAATGTAAACATTTTGAAATGCAATAGATTTACTAATTAATTTATTTATAAATATATTTATATTTATATATTTAAAATACATATTTTTATTCTGTTTTTCTGCTGCAACAAGTCCGTTGTGACGGGTGTAATTTTTTACCCCTTCTAGCAGCATTTCTACAATTTGGAGGTCAGTTTCAACCCCATATATCAGCATGGTTGAAGGCTTCAACCACATTAATTTATTGGAATTTCATTGAAAATTGGCAGCTGAGAAGAAGCCATTGCTATTAAGCAGTGGAGGATTGCATGGGACAGTTCCACAGGAATTTGTGACTTCTGCTGCTCCAAAAAAATTTGGCCACAAATGGAGAATATTCAGCTTCAGGGGCTCAAATGGTGAAAGTTCTGTGATTCGTTAATTTTCAGTGGCTTCCCTGGAGGTCTCAGTAAGTTGTGATAATCAATAAATTTATCCCAGGGCCCAGTTTCAGCTCTAGAGTAACATTTCTCTTTGGTGTATTTGGTTAAATTGTAAATTTTTAGGTCTGGGCTGAATTTTTTAATCAGGGAATAATTTTTATGGAAATGTTTTGCTTGCACAGCTTCCTGGGGCTGTGCAGCCTTTTGAATTTCTCATTTTGCTGCTACAAAGTTACATCCTCCTTGCTCTAGATGTGATAGGAATAGCTCCCTGTGTAACTCTCCTGATCAGAATGGTTTGGGTTGTTTTGGGTTTTTTTAAAAGTTTTTAATAGATGTCTCTCAGAATTCACTTCACCCATGGAAAAATGAGTTTGATTTTTCATTTTACCCATCCCCATGTAAAGTTGTTCAGTAGCAGAATGAGAGGACCAGTTTGATGTAAAAAAAGGCATTAATTAATTAATCAATCCCTTTCAGAACTCAATTTAATGCTATTTTCTCCCTTCTTCTGCAATAGTATGAATTCCTTATTTTCAGTTCCTTTGGTGCTTCCTGGGATGATCTGCTGCTAACTGTACAATGACTGTAGCATTTTTGGCTAAACCAAATTACTGGTGGTCTAAAATCCTTGACAAAGCCTGTTCAGCTGCTTGCCAGCCTTAATTATAGATTTTTGCAGTAATAATTTATGGATTTAGTCAGTGATAGTGCAAAACCTTTGCAGTCAGGACAGGAATTGCCCACCTGTTTCAGCAGCTGCTTGAAAGCCACTGGAATTGTTTTGAGGTGGCATCATGAAAGTTTGAACTGATAGAATACTTCCATTATGGATGGATGGTCCTAAAATGAGAAAACTCCAGGAAATTATGAAAAGCAGGTGCAGATGATGCCTCAGGTTTGAGCTTTTCTATTTTTTCAGATTCTGTGCTGCTTTAGTGTGTGGGTCTGAGCTTCATATTAGGGGATGTTAGAACCCAGGACATCCCTCTGGGTTCTCTGGATGGCTCAAAGCCCTGGCAGGGGCTCAGAGAGCCTGGCAGGAAGCCAAAGACACCTGGAAATTTGATCTCAACTCATAGAGAAAATTACCAAATTTATATGAAGAATTACAAGTCACAAACTTTAAGTAGCATAACAGTAGTAATCACAGGGTGAAAGGAAAAAATTTGGAGCATGGTAGAGGGGGGTTTGAAATTCTGTACATGGGGGTCAGGGTTTCCAAGATGGAGGGATTTGGGCATGCCCTATCCTTCTTTCTTCTCCCTAGCATCCATGTTCAGGATGATGTTGGCATTCACAGATCGGTTTAGAGTAGAAAGTCGCTGTCTAACATAGGTCATAGGTATTGGAACATAACTGTAAACATAACATACGCAGTTTTTAGTATAAAAGACAGCACCAGCCCGAGAGGCGGGGAGTGTGCCTTGGGCTGACCTGCAGAACAGACCTTGGCAGGCCAGAAAGAAAATGTAAGAGATAAAGAAATAATAAACAACCTTGAGATTTTGGAATGGATGAGGAGAGGCAGGGAGCACATCTTGGTGTTTTATCCCATGTTGTGCACAAAGACCAGTCCAGTTGATTCTGGATCAGAATTATCAAGGAAGAATTTTTTTTTTCCTGTCAATTTGGGCTTTTTCTGCTCATCAGGACAGCTCCAGACAGATTGTGTGATGACAATCTTCTGTGTGCTGTTTGAATATATAATAGGAATGGGATCCAGCAGCATGTGCATACGTGGTGCAGAACAAAATGTTCTGCAAACCTTGACAGAAAAGTCTGTGTCCTTGCCAGAAATAAATACCCTTGAAAGACATAAAAAGCTGTTAATTTGTGTACAGTCTATCAGGAGGGGAAATTGAGAGGTGAGACAGGGGAGATTTTGTGGCCTCTATTACCTTTTACCACTTCTTTTATTTTTAAACAACCCACCAAGATCCCCAGTCTCTTTTTGGGAGAATTGCTGAGCTTTCTGCAGGGAATTCATTCATCCCAATCCTTGTGAATTATTTAACTCCTTCAGGGCTGCTCAGAAGAATGTTACTTTGGTGTAACTTTGATTGGAAAAGGCACCTCCTTTTCCCTTCTATTCGTGGTTTCTTTTGGCTGTTCTTTCACACCCTGCCAGCCTGGTGAGCACAGTGCAAATTATAAAAATCATTGATCTGCTTGCAGCACAGATGGAAACTAGTGGAAAATTCACTCAGGCAGGTGTTAGTACTCTGAAATAAAATGGGAGTCAATGTCCAGCCAGTTCTGAAAGCACCTTGTGGGACACACCTACTTATTTTGGCACTTAAATGCCTCAAAAAACAACTGTCACTCTTATTTTAAACACTAAAGACATCAGATTAAATTTCTGTGAATGATAGTGAATAAGAGCCATGAAAAGGTTGTATTGCTACTCCTGTTAGTACCAAAATACTAATTTTTCTAAGCAAGACCTTTAATCTGTGCTGTGAGCAACACCAAGTGTGCACTGGCAGTTTTGAAAAATGAGTTTAAAATATGTTTTGAGAGGTTTATAGGCTTTTGTTGCATTCTCTGTGTTACATATTTTATTCTAAGGGCTGTATTGACTTGAGGATCTCTGTACTTGGCTGATAATGTTTCACATTTTAGTGGAAATTACTTCTGGAGTTGTAGTAAAAGCTATCACCTCTGTGGCAACTTCATATGTCCCAAATGAAATGAGGTGTCACATAATGGAATTTATTGGAGTGGATGTGTCTGTCCCAGGGTGTCCTGCTAGGAGAGATCTGCCAACACATTGTCACATCTCTAACAGGTGCAAAAATAGCCAATAAAGTGATGATCCAGCCTTGACAAATGTTCTTTGTTATCACACTTCAGTGTGGATTAGGAAAATTGCATCCTGAATTCCTGTGTTCAACATTCTTTATCAATTACCCAACACTGTGTCCTGCATTTTTCTTGCTTGTTGGGAAAAAAAAATCATTCGGTTAAAACATTGATTTTTTTTTTTCCAAGCTGGATAAATGAAAATTTAATTGTAGCAAATGCCAGCAATGATTCCAACTGAGTAAAGATTTCAGAAGTAAAATGGGCCTTTGAAATACCCATTTGATTTTTGCCCCAAAGTCATCTCTTTAGGCTCCCAGCCAAATAGCTGAACTGGCTGGAATAGAAACCAATCCATAGAGCTTTTCCAATTGTGTCTAAAAATAAATTGGGAACTGTTTGGGATTATGGACAAATCATTCAATTTGGATAAAATAGGGACCTACACTTCTCCAAATTTTGGGGGGAGGGTGGGTATTTTTGACCTCTAGTCCAAAGACAATTGCACTGAGTCCTGTCTTCTATCCCACAAAAAATTGTATCCATTTTCTAATCAGAAAAAGGGAAAACAGTAGTATGAAAAATCTTAATTATTTTATCTTTTTGGATGCACAGAGAACCACAGTGCTGGAAGCCATCTGGAAAGTTTAGTTAATTTTATTTTTAAGAAATAGAATTGTAAGCCTCTGAAGAGAAAGTTTTTGCAGTTTTCCTGTCTTTTCTTTGGGGAGATTGATTTTGTATATTAACCCATAATTTTAAATTTTTTTAGGAACTCTTGGTGCTTTATAAATTTTTATTTTAAGTTCTGTCTTTGAAGGAAGGAGTTGGACATGGATGGTGACATTATGTTTAGGAGTGTTTTATGTGGAGATTTTTTCAGCCTGTGAGGATAAATTGCTTTGCAAAATGAGATCAATGTTTTATTTGGTCAAATTATGATGCATCCCCTAATAACACAAATTCTTCTTGTCTGCAAAGGGGAAAATCTCTTTGTTCTAGAGACTTTTGCTGATTTTCTCTTTATTAAGATTTTTACTCTAACTTTTTTAGATTCTGCATTTTGGCTTGCTTATTTCTTTTTCAAGAAAAAAAGGATTAATTATCAGAATCACCTATCAAGAAATCATTGACTGAAAACTAAAGACATTAAAATAATATCTAAGAAGTGAATTTGAATGAATTTAAGGCAGGAAGAAATACCCACAAAATAAATGATAATCTAAAATCAGTGATTTCCTCTACTTAGAACATATCAGCTAGTTTTGGTAACATTTATTTTCCTGTCATGGTCAGCTCAGTCTTCTTCACACAGTGCTGGTTTATAAGGCAGGTTTGGGATTCAGATTCACATTCATAGACCAACTTGTAGATTAAAGAATAAAATAAAAATAATAACAATACCAATACAAAATAAATAATATTAAATATAAATAATAATTACAACACGACAACATTACAACAATACAATAATTAATAATATTGCTATTATTATAATTATTATGAAATTATTTTTATTTTTATTTTTATTTTGCAGATTGACTCCAGGTTCTGGCTTTTCTTTTATCGCTCATTGGGACTGATTTTTTTCCCAGCTTGTGCCCTTGTTTTGTTGTTTTCTGGCTGGAGCTGAGGGCATTCTTTTATTTTGATTAAAACTGGAGGATTACATCTGACTTGCCTGGCATGTGGAGCTCCAGCAATCCAGGGGTTTAAATAATTTGCCATTGCACCACTCTCTCCTAATTTAACTTCCTCCTTCTAGTCAGGCTGAAGAGGGTATTAAAAGTTGGCAGAGTCCACGACTTTAAACTAACTTGTGCAATAACTTGATAAATAATTCTGACAAATCCTTGTCTCCTGCCTACTAATCCCCTTTTTGTGGGAAAAGAACATGCATTTTGCAGCTTAGAATTGCTTCAGCAATGGGAAGAAGATCCATTTTTCAGCCTGGGTGGTTTCTCACATGTCAGTTTTCTTGCTGCTTCCAGAATTAAGACCAGAATGAATCGTGTTCAGTGATTTTTGCTTATGGATGAGTGAGGTTTTTTTCTTTTAACTGTGTTTTAACACATTACCTCGTTTCTTTTCTAATCTGCTGACTCAGAATACAAGGGAGTAAACAGATGTTATAGGGTAGGCCTTGATTTATTTCTGTTTTGTGGTAGGTAAAAGGTGAGGTGGCTCCAAAAGCAGCACAGATCCCAGACAATTTGAATTCACATTTTGAGAAAGATGTGAAAAAACAGGAGAAGAACCCTGGAAATCAAAGGTTTCATTCTTCATTCTCCTATTTTGAATAACCTTTCAAATGAGGCTTGTTTTTTACCTGTGATTTCAATGTCTCAACTTTTGCAGCCACCTCTGTCACAGCCTCTTTGGAGTGACCTCAGGAACAGGCACAGACTGTGGTGAAGGTCAGCCCAAACTCAGAGACTGAGGAGAATATTTAATCCCTTAGAACTAAGCTAATGTCCTATAAATGGCTAAAGAATAATAAAAAAAAAGCACTTGTGGAACCTAAGGACTGGTATTTAATGCAATTGGGGATCTTCTGTTCTCTGCAAACAGTTTATCACTGAACCACTCAGATTCTGAGATACAGAAGTTGTAAAATAAATGCCAAATGCACTTCCCCAACCTCCATGGGGAACCAATGGCAGTTCTCAGTTTCCCTCAGAGTAAAAAAAGTGTTTCCTGCTGTCCAGACAAAGCCTCCTGTGTTTCAGGTTGTGAAAAGCACCTTTACACCCTCATTTCAGGTGTTTATGGACATTGAGAAACCCTCCCTGAGTTTCTCTTCTTCAGGCTGAACACACCCAGCCTTTCCTCAGGGAAGAGAAGTTCCAGTTCCTTTTGTAACCCTTCCCTAGACTTTTTCCAGTGTATTTATGTATTTTTAAGACTGAGGAGCCCAGAACTGGATGCCATGCTCCAGGTGTGCTGGAAAGAGGGAAATTCTCATTTCTTCTCCTTGTCCCATCAGTGTCAGGAGCAGCACAAGAATGGCCCAGCTTTCCCCAAGCCCTGTCTCTACCATTTTATCCATTTATCCTTCTCAGACCAAGAACAGCTTTCATATATCTCTTTAATTTGGAGTAAGAACCTCTGACTTTTCTCCAGAGCAGCTCTGGGCCAGCCCTGGCATGGCAGCATCCTTCAGGCAGCCCTGACTGAGAGCAGACCACGGTTTTAATGCAGTCATATTTACACTCCACGCACTCAGAGCTGATCCAAAGCCATCTGAAACCGGTGGGAAGCTTTCTCTTGGCTTCAACAGGACCTTGATCAGGCCCTTAATTAGTTATACTTCCATTATTGCTCAGCAGGAGTCTGAAGGCAGAACCTTGCACATTCCTGTCTGTTTTTTTCTTTTCTGTTATTGAAACATGGAGTGACGAACCAGCCTAAGGTACAGTAAAAAAGTGGGGTTTTTTTCCCTTTCATGGTTTCACAGAAATCCACAGATCCTTTTGTTTGTTCCCTCCCACAGTTAGCACATTAATTACTAGCTTTTTCAGCCTTTCTGCTTCCAGTTACAACAACCTTACTGAAAAGGGCTGCTGAGGAGGGAGAACATGGATCCAGATTTAAGCTAAAATCAGCTTAATCTATAAAATCATGATGGTGGTACTGGTTCTGTTATCCCATTTTGAGAAGTAACTTTGAGCCGTATGAGCCTAAAACTCCTCGTGCAAGCCTGTGGGTGTTTGGAGTGCAACTCAGGCTAGAAGTTCTAGCAGAGCACAATCTGCAGCCCTGCAATCCCACACAGTTCTGCAAAGGTCACTCCAGAAGTGAGGATTATTGTGGAAAAAGGTTTGGAAAAGCAGAGGTGAGTGTACCCTAAACTACACTGAAACAAATAATTTCAGATATATCTCAAAATAGACACTGTAATATAGAGGCAGATGGCTTTTTTTGCTTCTCACCTGTTGGATTTCAGCCACCCCTAAGTTAAACCTCTACTGGTTCACTCTGTCTGGCACTACAGGAAATCAGGATGAAAAGTGCCTCTTTTGCTCCCTCCTAAAGATGGCACAGGGAATCATCCTCTGGTGGTGTCTGCCTCCTTGAATTGGTTAGAAAAGGTACCCAGATAAGGGCCCAACCTAGAAATTAAACTTTGTTGGTTAGAACAAGTCTTCCTCCCTTTCACTGGGTGGAGTGAATATTCTCCATATGTCCAGTTTTGGCCATCTCACTTCCAGAGAGACCTGGAGGGGCTGGAGCGTGTCCAGGGCAGGGAACGGAGCTGGGAAGGGGCTGGAGCCCCAGCAGGGGCTGAGGGAGCTGGGAAGGGGCTGAGCCTGGAGCAAAGGAGGCTCAGGGGAGACCTTTTGATGCCTCAGGGGGGAAATGATGCCTCAGGTTTTCACAGCGGGGACTTGATGAACCTGGAGTTCTTTTCCAAGCTCAGGAATTCTGGAATTCCCTGAGCTCAAAGCATGGAGCCTCCTCATCTCTCTTTGCCACAGCAGCAGAGCAGGCCGGGTGCTGCTGGGGGAAACGTGAGGACAGAGCTGGAGAGAACAGACACCTTTGTCAATAAAGTGTAAACTCGCCATCTCCACCCTTGGAAAGCTCCCAGGCTCTCCCTGGTGTTATCAATACTGAGTTTCACCCAACAGAAAACCACCTCACCCCCCAAAACCCATATGCACCGTGGTATTTGAGGCACAACCCGTGAAAGCAAGGAGGGATCCATCTGGCCCAGCTTTTATGGGCTCTGCATTTTTACTGTCACTTTTAAAAAAGTGACGTTAACACCCACCTCCGGGCCAAGTCCTTGCCTATGCAGCTCTGTGCTAAAAACATTCCCTTTCCCAGCTGGAGAGCCTGCTCCTGTCTTCCCAACCTCTCCAGCTATTCTTTCGTGTTGCTGGTGCAGAACAAGAGGCTGAAAACGTCTGCAGAATGTCTGTGTGTCTTTGGGGAAGGTGAGGAGAGGCGACTGCTGAGGCTGAAGTGCTTGAAAAAGAATTTTTCTGACACTGTCTGAATGTAGAATCACAGAATCACTTTAAAGTGGGACCTTAAAGATCATCTCATTCCCACCCCTGCCACGGGCAGGGACATGTTCTGCTATCCCAGGCTGCTCCAGCCTCGTCTTGGACACTTCCAGGGATGTGGCAGCCACAACTTTTTTGTGCCAGGGCCTCCCCACCCTCACAGGGAATGACTCAAAATGAATGGCCACTGCTTGAAATTAGAATCTAAAGTAAAATTTACATGAAAAATGTATTTTGATAATAGTTCATAATCAACCTAACTGACATATTTATATATGTGTGACATAAAATACATTTTCAAAGCTCAGGCTTGATCTGTCACTTCATCTACCACCCTTTCCCTGTGATTGCATATTGCCTGCTTTCCATAAATAATACACTGCTCTTTTCCTGCTGACTAAGGACACTGCTTCTTAGGAAAGGGCTTTCATGCTGCTCCTTATCTGATAACACCACTGAGGAATCCTGGATGAAAAGAGATAACTTTTCTATTGTTTCAAGCCTCAAGAATTTGCAGGTAATTCTACTGCAGTAAATTGCACTATGTACAGTTGTTATTCCTAAAAAAACAGACATCAACCTGCACAGATTGAGCTGTGCTAATTATTTCTTATTAAGATGTGTGGGTAGGTAGGGGAGATTCAGGGACAGAAAACAGCTGGAAGTGCCACCCCTGACCCACAGTAAATGATTTGTGGAAGATTTTATAGACTCCATAAAACTTCCCTGGTCTTTTAGGGATGTGGTGCTTTCCTGTCCAAATGTACAGAGTCAGACAGCAGTTGTTGAATAAAATAAGGGGTCACAGAAGCTGAGCTCTGGTAGCTGGCAGAGCTAATCAGGTCATACTCTAACATCTTAGCAGAATTTTAATTGGAAACACATGCTGGGGCCTGGCATCATCTACATTTCCATTATAATGCACCTTCCATGGCAGCAGTGCACAATAAGGGTTCAACATCCTACAACAACAAAACACTTCTTTTTAAAAGCAGAAAAAGAAATCTTACTCATCAACTGGACTTATTAGATTTGCCTTAACTTGGTTAAATTTTGGAAAATGCAAAGATTTTGCAATATTTGTCCCTCAGAGGTGCATTGTTTTGTTTTGTTTTGTTTTTTTTTTAATTGAGTGGGTAGGAGGATGATCTGTTTAGGAGAACAGGGTGGCAGCAGTCCCTTCCCAAATTTATGGGAATTGCT
This sequence comes from Pyrgilauda ruficollis, assembly GCF_017590135.1. Taxonomy (NCBI): domain Eukaryota; kingdom Metazoa; phylum Chordata; class Aves; order Passeriformes; family Passeridae; genus Pyrgilauda; species Pyrgilauda ruficollis. The sequence goes on from NW_024530377.1 coordinate 707,677, forward strand.
CCAGGGGTGAGGAATCAGTCAGGGCAGTGGAGCTGTGAGTGTTGAAGGGGCTGTGCTGGAGGAATCCTGGCAGACCTGGAGTCATTAAGTGTTGGGCAATGCCCTTTTCCTGACCCAGAGATGGGGCAACTGAGAAGTGTTTTAAAAACTTTTATTCCATTTTGAGTCTCATAAGAAGGGTGAGACAATACAGATGTTATAATTCACACCATCACAATCAAAAAATTACTGTTTTCCTAATTACAACACACTGTAAACATTTCTTAACCTATCAACTTTTTACCATACTATACTGTGTCTTAAAATCAATAACCTAAAACTACCCTCATAAATCCTACTACAATGCATCTTTCATGATTCTATTTCTCAAAAATATTTACTGTTATTTATAAAACCATCCTTTAAAACATTTTTCTAACTCCATTTCTCTCTCAACAATATCTATCCTCTTCCATAGCATTTCTGAATCAACATTTCTTATCTCAAAGTTTACATACAAATATATACTATATAAACCTTCTATTAAGCTCTAAGAACTCTCTATAAATCCATTTCCCACAATTAAGGTTATTTTTCCTCTGTTTTTTTCCCAGTGTATCTCATGAGTGCCCTGTCTCCTCCATGCACACTGTGATGGATTCACTCCTGTTATGTATTAAACTTTTTTGGAATGTTGGAATTGTATCACAGTGTTGGAATTGCATCAGAATGTTGTGCCCAGGACCTGTGGAAGAGCTGAAATTCTCTCCCCAGCCCGTGTTTGAACACCTTTGCACTCCTCAGTGCTGTGCTGTGCTTTCACCTCTTCACACAGGTGATTCACACCCAGAGCAGCTCCCTGCCACGGTGAGGTGATTCCTGCAAATCCATTCACAGCACAAATGCATCTCCTTTAATTTGCATTTTAATTTTGCTACATTTATTTTCCTTGCCATCCCTCAGCAGTGACTTTAACTAACTCTTTTCTTCTCTCCTTATTGATTCCTTTATGCCAAAAGAATAGAAAAGAGAATTATGGAGAAAGAATTGGAGCAAACCCCTTCTCTCCAGACAGCACAGTACCTTTTTTTATGCATTCTGTTTATTTTAATCGAGTGGGGGACCCCAATGTGCTTGCAAGTGACGTTGTGCTGACAGAACCAGTGCAGAACATAAGAGAATTCACAGTGAAAACTGGGGAGGAAAATTTGATATTTGCAGTCAAACAAAGTCCTCCACAGACTTCTGACTACATAACCCTTAATAGAGGAAAACAGGTAATAACAGCTGCTTGTAGATTTGCAGTGTTGAAGCAGAGGTATGGAATTGCAAATATCATGGAACTGGGAAGCTGTCATCAGTTTCAGAACTGACAAAAATGGTGGATATTTAAATATTTCATCTGGGCTTGTTATGAGCTGGCATTTCTCTGTACTTATTAATAACTGAATGTGCTGTGGCTTGAAAAACTTTGGATGCTGAAAACCTGGAGGTGATCCAGCTGGAGAGGAACTCTGGAGGGTGTCCTGGTTGTGGCTGGAGGAGGGTTAATTTTAATTTAATTTTAATTTTTTTCCTAGTCGCTGGTTTGGGTTTAGTATGAAAAACCACACTGAAGTTTAGTGTTGTGAGCAGTTTTCCCTAAATTCAGGATTTTTCAGTGTCTCATGCTCTGAAAAATGAGGAGATGCACACAAAGTGGGGAGGAAACACAGTCAGGGCACTGACCTGGATGGGCCAAAGGGATACTCCCCACCAGAGGACACCATTCCCAGTATGAAACTGGGAAAGCTTACTGGGAGTGGCTGCTCAGAACCAGCTGGAAACAGTCAGTGGGTGGTGAAAATTGTGTCGTGCATCACTTGTGTCTCCTGGGTTCTGTCACTCTCCCTCCTTTTCATTACTGTGATTATTCTTATCAGTAGTACCAGTGTATTATTATTATTATTATTATTATTATTATTATTATTGTTGTTGTTGTTGTTGTTGTTGTTGTTGTTGTTGTTGTTGTTGTTTTTGTTATGTTGGTTATTACACTGTCCTTATCTCAAGCCACAAGGTTTACTTGTCCTCCTGCTCACTGATGAGCTGGGAGGGAGTGAGAAAGTCAATTATTTGTCAGCTGGGGTTAAACCACAACAGGAGGAGAAGGGACTTTGGTACAAAGGGCACCTAGATATTGATGAATATGTCAAATAGTTTGGAACAAGTAACAGCAGGATCTTTTTTTAAGCCTCTGGTTTAGACCAAGTTTAAGGCTGTGTGTCCTGAAAGTCTTGGTGTAAATGGAATTATTTGAGAATTTAATTTCAGTTCTGTAATTAATCACAGTTTCAGTAGGGCTGTAGGTACAGCTGATGCAGTGGAGAGAGGTGTGTGTAAGGAGAGACACAGAGGTGAATTTACAAGAAGGATGGGGAGGGATTTTATCAGAGCCTGAAGTGCCAGGACACAGGGAATGGCTCCCAGTGCCAGAGTGCAGGGCTGGATGGGATCTTGGGAATGAGGAATTGTTCCCTGGCAGGGTGGGCAGGGCTGGGATGGAATTCCCAGAGCAGCTGTGGCTGCCCCTGGATCCCTGGCAGTGCCCAAGGCCAGGTTGGACACTGGGGCTGGAGCAGCTTGGCACAGTGGAAGGTGTCCCTGCCATGGCAGGGGTGGCACTGGATGGGATTTAATGTCCCTTCCAACCCAAACCATCCTGGGATTTTTTGATTCTACGAATGCCAGCACAAATATTTAATGATGTTTACACTATAACCTGTGGGTCCAGCAGGCAGGTGTGACATGGATTCACCATTTCTGGGGGGGTCTCATGACAAGACTGGGATATTATCCAGAAAATTCTGCTTTTTCCAAAGACAAGCTCCTTGCCTGGGGTTATGTGGTTGAGGTCTGCAGGTGTGAGAGGATAGCACCAAACCCCTACTGTTGGAAACAACAGAAAAGTTTATCTGTGAGTCATGTTCTTCCCTGGATTTCAGGCTCTGCCCCTCAAAAGTGGAATTTAGCTCAAGGCTGAACAGACCTGAGAATAAAGCAGTGGCTGCTGCTGATGCAGGGGGTTTGTCTGCACAGGTCCATGGAAACATGGAATTCGTGTGTCCTCCCTGCCAGCAGCCAAACATCTTTCTATAGATCCACACTCCACACAGAAGGGAGAAGGAATTCAAATATTGCTGAAATTTCCTTTGAATCACCTGCTTTTAATGAGAGTGTTCTAAAATGCGTGACTGTGGAATGCTTCATGCAATGCCAGCTCTCACTTCATCAGAGAGCACTTCCTTCTGTGTCCCTGTGTGACAAATTCCTGTTTTTTCAGCTAATTAATCATCTATTTCATTAAGTAAATATATATTTTTGCATTTAAACTCATTGAAATTCAAGTTTCAGGCTCCATGAAGCTCTGAGCAACCTGGTCTAGTGGAGGGTTCCCTGCCCACAAAAAGGGGTTGGAACTAAATGATCTTTAAGGTCCCTTCCAACCCAAACAATGCTCTGATTCTTTGGTTTGGTATTGAATCATCTATTGGAAGAGTCTCCAGCTTCTGGGGGTTTGAAATAAATGTAGTTACTCATTTGAATTTTGGATTAAATTTAGATGCAAGTCACGTGAAATCATGCAGTAATCTAAAAATATCTCATGCAGAGTCCTGTATATGATTCCCAAAGAGATATAAACAGCATAAACAGATATATGATAATTCTAGTGGAGTTTTTAATGTAGGTTTTCTGTATTTATGAAGAGAATATTCAGTTTTGGTATCTATGTTTGGAGCAGTTATTCTCTCTCCTACACGTGCCCAGTGAAATATGAAAAAGAGTTTGAGCACATCCTCACATCAGGACCATTTTGCTTCAAGTTCATTCCAGAAATTCTGCCTGGAAACCTTTGGGGTAACACAAACAGATATTTCACACATGATTAATGAGGAATCCAATGTATTCCCCCAAACTTTTTAAGGAGTTTTAAAATTCCTACTCCTCCCAAACACTAAAAGTTGTCTCTGCTGGCAAGATGCAGGGTATGGAACAAAGGCTGAACCCATAAAACCTTGGATTCCCCTAGGAACTTGCCCTGTCCCTTTAGTAACACATCCCTTTCTTTTCAAGAGGATGCACCAAATTAAACTTCCAGTGGAATTTTCCCTGCAGCCACGTTTCCCATGGATAACAGATTCACCCAGGCTGCAGGAAGCTGAAGAAATCTTAGGTGGCAATTGTGGAATTAATTTCACCTACTTTTTTTTCTTAGATGATTCCTGTTGCTTCCAGAGATCATTTCATCCCATTGAAAACAGGATCCTTAGGTGGCAATTGTGGTATTAATTTCACCTACTTTTTTTCTTAAAGTATTCCTGTTGCTTCCAGAGATCATTTCATCCCATTGCAAACAGGATTTGAGGCAGGAAATATTTATTTCCTCCTCACTGGCTGGGAGCAGTCCAGCCCCACTCACCCTGCAGCCCTGAGTTTTTGACTGCTGGCAGGACTTACATGGCTGATTTTTATGAAGATATCTGGAAATTATAGCAACTTTGGACCATTGCACTGTATTGAAACACTTCCATGCAGCTTTTCCCTTTCTTCTTTGAGTCATGACTCTCTTCTCCAGTTGCTGAGTTCATCTCCAATTTTCCTGCTGCTGGAACTCCCACCCAGAGGATTTACATTCTATATTATCTAGTATTTTATTGTGTGAACTCACAACCAAACTTTGGTTTTGGACTAATTCTTTTTTCTTTCTTTATGGTAATTAACTAAAACAGAAAAAGTGACATCTGGTGCCTAACCAGGTGTATATTATTTTTATTTTTATGTTCTATCAGTGACATTCCTAATATTGTGCACTTGACCAATAGGTAGATAATTTTTATGCTTGTTTGGGGGTTTTATTTTAATATTTTTCCACAGAAGACCTCACATTTAGCTTCCAGCAAAAGAACTGTGATCTATAAGGCATCATTTTTCACCTTCCATCTATCAATGCTGGATTTAATAGCACTCGTTCTTCAAATGATTTATTGCCAATGGCTGCAATTTTCACTTTTAAATTGTATGTCTAATGTCAGAATTATTCAGCATTTTATGTAAAGTTGTGTATTATGTTAGACATCCAGGTAAAATGCATCACACTTAAGTCTTTTTCCTGCTTTATTGATGAAGGTTGAATTCAAAACGATCCTGAGAAGTTAAACTGCAAAGACAACTCAGAAAGTCTTTCTGCAGTGAAAGTTAAAGGAGTGTCATGGATTTTACATCCATGTTTCATCAGCATTCATGCTGCAATAAAAACACACCCCAGGCTCTGTAAGGAGTGGGGAATACCACGTTTGGGCAGGGGGAGTGGAGGAGAAGCCTGACAAAATCCAGAGCACAAAGGAACGAGGTTTTAGGCTCAAAGGTTGTTCAGCCTGGCATTGTGTGAGAGAAGGAAGCAGCTTTGCTGCCCAGCTGCTCAAGGATGCCAACAGTTGCTCAAATCCTGCCAGGGGGCCGGGTGCCAGTGACAAAAATGAGCAGAGTGTAACATCTGCTTTTTGTGATTGCTGCCCAAAAACCAGAGAGGAACATTCTGCTGCTCCGACGCGCTCGGCTGGAAAGCCCTGGAAGGGTTTGGAGTGTTGCACTTGCCTCTGTGCTCTGCTGCTTTCCCCAGCCCTCCAGCACCAAGCACCTCAAGAAAAGGGCGTTTTAGGGTTGTCATTTAGGCTCTTCCTGTGGCAGGGCTGTCCTCCCCTCTCTAGCACAGATGGTTGGTGCAGAAATGAGGAGATAACCCAGGGCTGGAAGGCCCAGAGGGGTCATCTCTGGTGCCAAAAGGGCTCAGGGCCCTGCTAAGAACCAGCATCTTGGTCTGGAGAGCAGATGTGGGAAGAGATAAAATAAAAATAAATAGTCTTGACTGAGAGACACTGTTTTACAAACTATAAAAGTCACATGAATTATCACAGAAGCAGAAGCCTTCTACACACACACACACACACACCCTGAAAGTGCTCAAGACTTCTCTCCAGAGCCTGGACACAGATTCTGTGGTTACTTTTTTAAGAATTGAGGGAAAGGATCTCAACGTGTGTCCCACCAACAATTGGATAGTAAGATTCATTTGCCAATTGAATGATTAAAATATTTTATTGACCTTTATTTTGTTGCAAATGGCTTAAACCAACATGTGCCCCACCAACAATTGGATAGTAAGATGCATTTGCCAATTGAATGATTAAAATATTTTATTAACCTTTATTTTGTTGCAAATGGCTTAAAACTTTCTCAAATTACTCTTATTCCAGTGCAAGTGCACATGGAAAGGATAGAATTGAAATATTTACTGAGGGCAGGAATTTCATGGATTTCTCTGACTTATATCCTTTCTTCACTAGCTATAACATTAATTTTTTAACCTCATGCTGTATATACCTACTAGTAGTTTTCTTTTTGTCTTTACTCCTGTGTAGTATTTAGTTTAAGTCTTATGTCTATTGGTCTTGTGTCTATTAAATAAATAATTCATTCTATAATTGACTGAATCAGCCATAATTAAAGAACTTGTGAATGAGAGTGGGTTTTGGGGTGCTGGCCACCTCAATGAAGCTCCTGCCTGCTGCCAGGGGCCTGGGTAAAATGCAGGGGCTTATCTAAACCCCCACATCTACTCATAACTCTTCCCCAGTCCTAACTGCTCGTGGGGTCCTGAGCCCAGGGTGTCTCAGCCAGAGCTCTGGGGCTGTGGTAATCACAAATCCTCGGAACAGAGAGAGACATGGCTCTCCCAGGATTTTCCTGGGAAGCTGTGAGAAAGCTCAGACCTCCTCCTCCTCCTGGGAAAGACCTCTCACCTCCTCCTCCTCCTCCTCCTCCTCCTCCTCCTCCTCCTCCAAACACCTCAGCGAGGCAGCCAAAAGTTTCATTCTCCCTCAGGATCTGCTCCTGGCAGACACAACCAGGCTGTTGGAACCCACGAGCAGCCTGATAAAACATCTGCCCTGTGTTCCTGAAATGCTGAACACCTTGAGGGAACGTTTGGCTCAGAGCAACGTCAAAGCTTTGGAAGAATTTAAAGTGGAGGCTCTGTGGTGGTGGAGTCATCAGGCATGAAGAAAGGCAGGTGTTGGATCCTTGTTCTCAGGAGTGGGATGCTCTGCTTCTCCTGGGCCTGATTCACACATTCCAGGGTGGAATATGTAAGATCCAGAGCGTGTTTGGGAATTTTGTTCTCTGGCTGTTTCCAGTCCTTTGTTTTTGTAGCCAATTATTCTTGGTTTTTTGTTATTCTTTGTTTTTGTAGCCAATTAGCCCTGGTTTAGAGCAATGGTCTGTGTTGCTATTAGAGTTGAGCTTGGTTTTTCAGACTTTTTCTTCATTTTGTCGAGATCATTTTGGATGCTGAACTTACCCTCTAAAATACAGAAACCATTATTTTATCTGACAGAATTGGGCACTCCACAGACCCAACTGGCCACATCCTTCCATGCTGTCAATGCACCCCTGGTAACTCCTCCTTGGCATGTTTTACAATTAATTTTATAGCCATGAGAAGGTAATTTCTCCTGGACCAGATTTCCCTGCTTCCTGATTAGAACACTGTGGCAGATGGTGTAATGTCTTAATAAAATCAAAATATATGACCCTCCTCAGCTTCTTTCTTAGCCTGTGTTGATCTACTGTGGAATGAAATGAGGCAGCTTTGATGCAATGTGCTGTTGATAAAGCCCTTTTGGCTTATATTTCCTGGTGCTTAAAGCAGTTTTTATTTTTTAAAGAGCTTAATTTAAGGTGAGTGGTCCATAATTCACCAGTTTCTTTTCCTTTTTCTGCCAAACATCCTTTACATTTAAGACAGGCACCACATGTGCTGCACCACCCAGCCTGCTGGAATTTCCCTCATTCTCCACGAATTCTGAGATAGACTTGATGTTGTCTCAGGCTGGCTTTTAGTGTATTCTTCAGGTGTAATTGATTTAAGAACATCAAGACTTATATTATGTCCTAAACAGTTACAGGGAAGGATCATCCCTCTTGGGTTGAGTAGTTCCTTGCTCACCACAGCCCTTTCCAGTGCAAAAATCCACAAAAAATACTCTTTATCCTACTAAATCTCATCTGTAGCTTTCCTTTCTGTTGAGAAGTGGGATAAAAGTCTCCCAGCCCTTCCTCTTGCTACTGATCTCCTCACAGATTAATTTCTTGCTATTACTGTAGCCTCTTCCAGGCTGAACTCCTCTTTGTTTCTTGGCTTCCAGTATTAACCCCTATTTCCTTCAGAAACTCTCTCTAATGTCATGGCACAGTCTCTGTGTGCTTGGTTCCTGTAAGGTCAGTGTGAAATTCTCCACTGAGCTCAGTTAATCTCTTATCTTTTAATACTTGATATGGATTCCTCTGGGTATTCCCTTTCTCTGGAGGACAGCTTTCCCCAGCTGCTGCAGTTTTCTACAGAATTCCCCCAAATCCCTACAACTGACAGCTCCTGGAATCTGTGGGATTCTTCTAATTGCTCACAAGAGATTTGATTTTGTGATCCTTTTAGGTCAGGGATCTATTTTCAACCCCCAGTGTATTAGCACCTTGTTCCTCTCCTCTCCTGTCACTACCTGGCACTTGTGTCGAGTCCTTCCCTGTGCAAAACACGGCTGGAAAAGCACGGGACGAACTTTCTGTGCACTGGAGTCGCACCAGGAACTCGTTATCCTGATCATCTCAGCTGTTGTCTGTGCTGATGCAAAAATACAGGAAATAAAGGGGAATAAGGCTGAGGTGTTGGGGCTGGGTTGGACTCGGTGATCTTGAAGGCCTCTTCCAACCTGGTCATTCCCTGCATCCTCTGAATTCTGGGAATAATCAGATTTGTTCAATGGATTGACTTCATCCCACTTAGAACAATTTCATGAATGAGTTTAAACATGGCTTTGATTCCAGGCCCTTTCTAAAGTCCCTGGTGTTTGCACAGACCTGGAAGCTCAGACTCATTTGGGTTAGAAAGGATGCTCAAGATCCCAGCCCAGCCATTCCCCACCAGTGCCAAGGCCACCATGACCCCACGTCCCCAAGTGCCACATCACAGTGTCTCAAAGGTGAAGATGCCCAACTTCATCCCTCCTCTTTCCCTGTGCTGACGCTGGTTCTGTGGCAAAAGCTTTGCAATCATCTGAAGATGATAAAGGGAGCCCGAGAGAAAGATGGAGAGTTACTTTTCATGACAGCCTGGAGTGACAGGACAACAGGGAATGGCTTCCAACTGAATGAGTAGGTTCAGATCAGGTATTGGGAAGGAATTTTTCTCTGGCAGGGTGGGCAGGCCCTGGCACAGGGTGCCCAGAGCAGCTGCCCCTGGATCCCTGGCAGTGCCCAAGGCCAGGTTGGACACTGGGGCTGGAGCAGCCTGGCACAGTGGAAGGTGTCCCTGCCATGGCAGGGGTGGCACTGGATGGGCTTTGTGGTTCCTTCCTGCCCAAACCATTCTGGAATCCTGTGATTCTATCATTTCATGATCTACTACTTGGTATTCAAGGTGTCCTGTGTTAAAATGTTCATGCTCTTGGTTATGTACATTGTAATGCTCTTAAGTTTAACTTAAATACAACATGTTATATTTAAAACTCCTGTATTTCGTAGCTTTTGAGAGCTGCTGAGGCAGTGCCTTACTGAACATTTATTCCAAATGAATTCTGCTGCTTTGTTTTAAGGCAGACACTGAATGCTGGGGTGAATTAAAGGTGGGACATTTTCTTGTAAAGAATTGCTAACTTGGGCTCTGGAAGTTGCACAGCAGTGTTATTGTGAGTGTTTTTCTGTGTCTGGATTATTTTGAGGACAAGATTTGTCATTCCACTAGGAGACAGAATACATATCCACTAGGGAAACAACAACCATTTCAGAACAGGTGAAGGTTTATGCTAAGGAATGGAATTTATTCCCTTTAATCTGGGCAAATTAAAATTTGCCTACTCCTCAAAACAGGATAATTCACCCACTTGTCAACATACTTTTATAAATCTGAGCTTTGTCATTAATATTCCTTGAGGAAAAGGGATCACCTTCTGGAGGGATGTGGTAAATCCATCCTGGCTCTTGGTAGGAATAATTCTCCAGGCAACAGCACCACACTGAAGTTTGGGTATAAATGAAGTTTTTGCACTGTGTTTGTTCCATGCTCTGTATGCCCAGAACAAAGCTCAAGGCCTCATGTGCATCTTGAATAGTGGAGTTTTAATAAATAATAAGTATTGCTACTCAATTAATGTTTTCTGTTAATCCCTGTTGAGGCACCTTGGGAGAAATTCACCCCCTTACTGAAGGAAAGACTGAAATCCTTCCCTGGAATATGAGCAGGTTTACAAAGGTGCTGCATTCTCTTGGACTCTGCTGTTTGCACACCATTCTCTCCTCTCTCCATCCCAGCACTGCAATTCCAGGGGGAATTGGTCAGCCCTGAGTTTGTGCCTCTCTCCAAGGAGACACCTGGACGTGGCTGGGCTGTGCTGGGCTCTTGAGCTGGGTTTTCCTGCACAGGGCTGGTTATGTAATGCTGCAGCAGCCTGGAGAGACAGGAGCTGCTCAGTGAGGAGAGTGACAGTGGGATGGAGCTCTGAGAAAGGTGAACAGCCTCAGGCTGTGACAGCTAAAAGGACAAAATGCTTTAATTGGGATTACTCAGATTAGGGGATAGCTGTGCCAGGCAAAATGTCCATCTCTGTGTGTGTGTAATGAGCTGCTGCAGCCCAAGGATTTCATCCAGTGACCTGATAAAAACATGGATAACTGGGTACTAAGCATGACAATCTTCTTTGGTGCAAACAGGGGACTATTTACAGGAGTTGGCCACGGAATTCTTCTTGCATCCCCTTCCATCAGATCTTCTTTTTGTGGCCCTGTCAGAGCTGTGGAGCTGAGATCTACTGGAGCCGTGCTCAGCTCCAAATGTTCCTCTTTCTGTGGGAGTTGCTAGAGGCAGGAGAAAAGCTCCTCTTTCAGATGCTACTCAAGAGTTCAAAATGCTGGAAATTAGCAGAGAACCATGATTTGATTTTGCAGAGAATGTGTGTCCACTGAGGGCTCCGAGACTTTGGTGGATCTGAGGGAGGATAAGCAGAGCCCTGCAGTGTCACCCTCCAAGTCCCTGTCCTGATGCCACAGGTTTCTTCCCTAAAATAAACTGACCTTGTTGTTTGTAGGGTGTTTTTTTTGGGTTTTTTTTTTTTTTGTTTTGGTTTGGTTTTTTTGGTTCCTTGTTGTTTGTTTGTTTGTAGGGTGTTTTTTTTTGTTTGTTTGTTTTTTTTGTTTTGTTTTTTTAAATTAAGGACTCTGTTCTTTCATCTTGGTCCCTTGCCTGTAGAAGGGGCACAGGTTAATTAGGGTTAATTGCTTTTTTTTTTTAGAAAATGGCATTTTCTGTCTGCCTGTGGTTTGTGTTCTGAAGGGTTTTCAGCACTTCATAGCCCCTCAGACTCATATTTTAAGGACAAAATTTATCATTCCAGTAGGAGACAGAATATATATCCAGTGGGGAAACAACAACCATTCCAGAAGAGGTGAAGGTTTGTGCTAAAGAATGGAATTTACTCCCTTTAATCTTAGCAAATTAAAGTTTGCCTACTCCTCAGAACAGCATAATTCACCCATTTGTTAACATACTTTTATAAGCCTGAGCTTTGTCATTAATATTTCTTGAGGAAAAGGGATGAACACCTTCAGGAGGGGCGTGGGAAATCCATCCAAGTGTGGATGGTAACTATGGCACATTTTCAGAGGTACAGTGGGGATAAAAGGCTTTGTTCAGCAGCCTTGAAAAACTGAATGGAAAAAAAAATTCTTTTATTTTCTTTTTTTTTTTTCTTTTTATTTTGCTACAGATATAAGAAGCAGGAGAAGAAGAAGAGGGGAAAGAAGGTGAAGCAAATATCAGCCAGAGGGGGAGCAAATAATGAATATTTAGTTTATTTCAGCACTTGAAACAGCTCTGATGGCTTTGGGCACAGTCTAGAGATGTCTGCAGTCATGAAGCTGAGAGAGAAGCTGGAGAAAACAGTTTGTACAAAAGCAGAGTGGAGCAAGGATTTATTTGTTTCAGAATTCCTTGTAATCCTCTTGCTCTGCTTTTAATGGCAAAATGGCAGCTGTTTAATTCAAGTCACTGCTGTAGCAGTGTAAGTCAATCAGAAATTTGACTGTCTTAGAAAAAAGAAACCCTGATTATGTGATAGTTAATGCAGTTAATTCACATTTTCAATTATTATCCCACAAGGATATGCCTATGAGGAAAACACCACTGTGCTGAAGTTCTTCCACAAAGATTGATAGAGATGACAAAATGTAATTAAGGGTTTCAATTTATTCCCACTGAAATGAGTTGGGAAACTCTCAGTCACTTCAAAAGCAGCCGCCACCTTTTATGTTTGGCTGAGATCAAAAATATCCACTTGGAAATATCAGAAGCAAACAAGGAGGGCTCAGAAGTAACTAAAGCAAAATTCCTGGAGAATTCTGTGTTCTCTGTGGGCTCTGGCAGTGCAGGGCTGCTCACACAACAAATATTTGCCAATTGGATAATTAAAATCTTTTATTGACCTTTATTTTGTTGCAAATGACTTGAAAGTTTCTCAAGTTACTCCTATTCCAGCACAGGTGCACATGGAGAGGATAGAATTAAAATATTTAGTGAGGGCAGGAATTTGATAAATATAACACTTCACAAAGGAAAATTCCAATCCCATTCCTGGACTGGGATGCTGTGCACCTACTTTCTGCATGAGAAGGCTTTAGAAATGAAATATAAACCTTCCAGAAATGTGACACAAATCTGAAAAAGATTGCCAAGAAATCATCCAGTGATGGACTGTTCACAAAGAAAATCAAGTTATACCCTGAGAATCAGCCAAGTTAGCACCAAGAGACTGAAGGATGTTCCAAGTGGAAGGAATTATGAAATCTAAAAATTAGAATAACGAACATTTAAAACCAAACTACATAAGAAAGTCCCCTGTGGTTGTAACAGGGAAATGATTTATTGTCCTTTTAAGGAAAATAAGAAGGTGGATTTAGGAAACAACAGGCTGATTAACTTTCCTTAACTCCTTGGGAAAACTAGTGAATATATTCTTTAAAAAAAAGCTATTTCCAGAAAGATGAAATATAAGAACACGGTCAGGAACAGCTAGCTTGGATTTGGAACTGTAGAATGTAGAATAATGGAATGTTTTGGGATGGAAGGGACCTTAAAGCTCATCCAGTCCCACCTCTGCCATGGGCAGGGACACCTTCCACTGTCCCAGGTTGCTCCAAGAAAAAATCCAACCTGGCTTTGGGCACCTCCAGGAATGGGGATTCCACAACCTCTCCAGGCAACAGATTTATCCATGGCTGGCCAATTTGACAGATTTTTTACCACAAAATGTCTGGATCTGTGGGTGAGGGCAGAGCAGCCAGTTTTTAGCAAGATTTTCAGCATTATCCCAAATTTTTCCTGGCCAAAAAAAAAAGAAGGACAAATGGAGTGGATGGATGGACTGTAAGGAGGAGTGGGAAATGGGCTTGGCCTTCGAAGGGTTTGCAGAATCAAACCTGACAGCTCCTGCTGCCCCTTTTGATTCCTTTTGGGGCACCAAAGGAACGTCAGCCTCAGCTGACTCCAGCCTGGGAGGAGCAGGGGATGCACCGGGATGTCACTCAGCAAAAAAGAAAAATTGGCTGTCAGGAACCTCATGAAGTTCAAACAGGAAAAACACCAAGTCCTGCACCTGGCAAAGAGCAGCCCATGCATCAACCCAGGCTGGAAGCAACCCACCCTGGGATAAAATCTGGGAGTTCTGATCCAGCTTCACGTGGATCAGCTGTGCAGCATCCAGCAGCAAAGGATGAACTTCCACGGGGATGGTTTGGGAACAAATGGCTGAGGAATGGGATCATTCCCTCTTCTTGGCACCTGTGAAGGACTCCAGAACTACTAATCTATTTTTCTATGATTCTGTGAAATTATATAATAATTTTTATATCTGTAATTTTAATTTTTTTTTTTTCCTGAGCTAATTTAAGATCCCTGAAAGGTGTTAAATTAGAGTAATAAATGCACATACACTGGACAAGAGTCTTTCCACATACACCAAAATCCTGGAAGTTGGGAAGACACATGAGATTATGTCCTTGTACATAATTAAATCCTTTATTATTGGCTCAGGGAAAAGAATCACAGGCAGTATAAAGGCAAAACACTTGATTTTCCAATGGATTTTATGAACATTTCTATTTGGGGAGACAAACTTTCAAAACTTTTTTTTAACTTTTAGTTCTAACAGTTCTAATTTTGACCTCTCTCCTAATCATTAATTCATGCTTATCCAGCTGCATCAGACTACACTGATCCCCTCCTTTTTGCCTCCCACGATGGTGTGTGATATTGAGCAGAAGTGCTAATTCTAATTTATTGAGTGTGGCTTTGATAATTACATTTAGAACTGGAGAAATTTAAGTTTTTTCTTTTTTTTGTGTGTGAAGTTCTGTTTTGGTTTTTTTTTTTTTTTTTTTTTTTTTTTTTTTTTTTTTTTTTCGTGGTTTTTCCTGATGATTCATCTTCACTAATGATGGTCAATTCATCTCAGGTCAGCTCACAAAAATGCAGTTTTTAGACTGCTATGATGAAATGTGGAATATTTGCTTTGGGTCCAGCCTCACTCAACTTCAGATTTCACTGAAAAGAGAAATTCAGCTGAAGCCAGAAACTGTTGTGGCAATTTCAAGTTCTTCCTCTGTGCAATTTGCAAACAGTGAAGTTGGATTTTTCTCCCTCTTTTGCTCATAAGGAGGGTGCCTGAGGCGTTGTTTTCAAGAACAAAATGAAGATTTTTCTTGCCATTTCAGTTGCCACTGTTTGCTCCCACCTTTTCCAACTGCACAGCCCAGCCCCTGGGTTGGTTTTTGTCTTGAAAATTATGGGGTGGCCCTGCCTACACATTTGATGGTTTGAACATCACTTGGCCTTTTAATGGGCTTTTTATGGACTGGTTACTGCCATAAATTGTCAAGAGCCTGTTAGTGCACTACTTATTTCTGGAAAACTTCATTAAGGGGAAATAGGAATAAATCTGTCTTTATTCTGCATTTCTAAAAATAATATGTAAAACATAACAGATGGCTTAATATTTTTATTTCACCATTTCAGCTGTGCTCACCTCGACCGCTCTTGACTGACGTTCCACGCAGGTGCCAACAGCCATTAATTTTAAAATAAGCTGCTTTGAAATCTGTTTTCATATTTACTCCCAAATCCATGCTTTGGACCTAAGGCAGGTTGATTTTAATTAAAAATGCTGCAGGAACACCCAGGCTGCAGCTCCTGGTAAATGTTTGTGTTGATGCACATCCACCTCTGTTGAAAGTGGGCTCTTTAATCCTGGGCAGCTGCAAAACCCCCATGGGAGCACCAAGTGCTCGTGCAGTGGCCAAATGTGAGAAATTCCATCTAAAATCATCTCAGTGGGAAAGGATTTGAGGTATTTGTAGAGGTTTCTGGAATGTGTTGTTGGATCACCTTCCCTGGCTCTGCTGGCTCTGCTTTTACACTGACAAAGCACAAATAGGAGCAAAGTGGAGGCTGGATTGTACAAATATTTCTGATGGCAGCCTGAAGGAATGGAAGCTGCATGTCAGACCTCTTTCTCCTATATATCATCCTGTTTAAAATAAATTTACATTAAAGGTCTGATATGAAACCCCTTGAAGTGAACGGAGAGACTTTAATGCTCTTTGACTAAAACGCATTTAGCAGATCTCATATTTTCTGTGATTCTATTTCTGTAGCAGCTTGGTGGGTTTTACTATTCTTGAGCATTTCCTGCAAAGCTTCCTCCACTTTCTTTTGTTATTATTATTTCTGCTCATGTTAATATCATAAATCTTTCCTCTGCTGTAATTCTAAGTCCCTACCTGATTTTCCTGCTTAAAATTCTCTTACCCACCAGCCTGGCTTCTGAAAGCAGCTGGAATTAAAAACAAAACAACAAACAAACAAACATTGAGTTCTGCTTTATGCAAACATTATTATTATTATTATTATTATTACTATTATTGATTTTATGTGGTATTTCTCTTGAAGTTCTGGAAGTAAATTAGCTTCATATCTGCTGTCCTTGTGTGTTACTCCATGGAAGAGCAAAGCTCTTTCCTGCAGCAAACACTGCTGGAATGCAGCGTGCCAATACCAGGCATTTGCTGCTTATACACAGAGGGTTCTCCTTCTTTTCTGGAGAGTTTATTAAAAATAATTATTCAAGGAAAAATGTTTTCTGTATATCCAGAAAGCAAATTCTCTGGTAGTATTGGGTCAGTGAATTCACTGCTGTAGCTTAGACCACAAATTTGCCACTTGCAAGGGGTAGAAAATAATGATCAGCAGCATCCAGATGTTGCAGGTCACCTAAATTCCAGGGAACCATCCCAGAGCTGTAGAATGGGAGCCTTTATGATCCAATTCTAAGGCTTTTTTTTTTTTTTTCCTGTATGTAATTTTCCCTTTTTTCTCAAGCTCTTCTCCTTCCCACCCCTTCCAAATTTTAACCATCTTATATTTGGATATAACTTTCCTTCCTCTGGCTAGAAATGAAGAACTCAGCCAGACCCAGAATTTGGAACTGCAGCAGAAGTTTAGGGTCACCCTTAAATCTTTAAGTCCTGTTTTAGGGAAAAGTTTAGTGGTGGCGAATGTGTGGAGAACATCTATGGTAAGTCAATTCTTACCAACAAAAAAGAAAAAAATTACATTGTAAATGTCCAACACATAATTACAGCCACCATCACTAGAATATTCCAGATATTGTTGGAATATTTTCTTGTTGGAATGTTTTCTTGGTCACTACAATGTTCTGCTTGTTTCTTTTGCAGGTTTTAGTGGTAACTTTGGTGTATTTGGGGGAAGCTGCTTTGCTTGTAATCATGGAAGGCCTGGGATGCACTTTATGCTTAAATGTAATTATGCCTCATAGATAGAATCCAGCAGCTTCCCAAGGATTGCTCACATCCCTGTGGGACACTCAGCTGAGATAAACATGTATCTAGTTTATTGAACATGATGAACTACCTGAAGGACTGGGATTCCTTGCAGTGAGTCACACAGCCCTGGTTTTGGAGGTGGCTGGAGGGGCAGTGGGTTTGGTGGGACATGCCCAGCTTGCTGGACACTGGTGGCACTGATGGGCTGGGATCCAGCTCCTCCTTCCTCCTCCTCCCTCTACAAGTGCTGCTGGCTGAAGGTTTGATAATCCCCAGCTCCCATTCAGTGGAGAACTAAATGAGACATTTTATTTATTTCTCATCTAACAGTTCTGCTGTCCTGCACTTGTACCAGACAAAGCCAGCAGCACACGGAGGAGAACACACCACAGCTGGCATAGCTTCCTCTCCTCTCCTCTCCTCTCCTCTCCTCTCCTCTCTTTCCCTCAGCCTGCTGCAATTGACAGCAATCCTGAGATCATTAATCAGCCTCTGGTTTTAATTAGTGAAAAATGACTCTTTCCATTTCCTTGCCCACCTGTGTCCTCCCTGCCCCTGCTGTTGGTTCCAGCTCGGAGAGTCCAAGGCCCCTGAGGCCAGGGGGCACTGAGCCACTTCAGGCTGCAGCTGGAGAGTGTCAAGAACAATGGGAGATAAAAATAAGCCTGACTTCTACATAAACTTGATTTTTTTATAAGCCAGACAGGAGGAGAGTGATGCAGAACAGCACGAGGAAGTTTAGTGGGCACAGTTCTGTGAGGGAGCTCTGGAGACAGGATTCATCTCCCACACCTTCTGCACCTGTAGATGGCCACCTTGATTTAATTACTAGAGAGGCATCCCATGAAACTTGAGGCACCAAACTGTGGCATCTCTAGAAGCCTCCTGAGGTCTTTGATGGAATAAAATTATTTTTTTGAGTTTCCCTTTGGAGTTGCCCTGCTCTATTAATTGATGCTGTAAGGGAAGGCCTCATTGCTTCCCTGACAGGAGGGGGAAGTTCTCCCAGGGAACAGGGACAGAAAAAGGGGAAATGGCTTCAAGCTGGGCCAGGGCAGGCTCAGCTTGGACAGCAGTGGGAATTTGCCCATGGAAAGGGTGCTCAGGCCTTGGCAGGGGCTGCCCAGGGAGCTTTGGAGTGCCCATCCCTGGAAGTGTCCAAGGAAGGCCTGGAGGTGGCACTCAGAGCTCTGGGCTGAGGACAAGGTGCAGAGCAGTCACAGCTTGGACACGATGATTTTTGAGGTCTTTTCCAACCTTAATGATTCCATGACTGCACTCTAAGATTCTCTAAGAAGCCCAGGGAAGCTGCACTTCCAAAGCAGGCAGTGCCTTTTGGAGATCTTCCTGTGGAAAGCTGTCCCCATGGAAATCGATGGGGAATTACCTCTGCATGTCCAGACAGCTATTGAGCTGTAAGGAGCTTCTTAATTACAATCATTTAACATAAATGCTTCTTTTCAGGAATGGGAAATTGATCTGGCAGGCTGATAGAAACTGCAGACTCTGTGTGTCTGCAAGAGATGGTGGGAGAAAAAGCAGGAAGGTAGGAAATACCCTTTTCTCATTCTTCAAATAACTACTCTCAGAAATAATTTGACAATTGCTCATTGTTCTAATGAACCCCTGCTCTTGATTATGATAAATACAAAATTATATGCTAATTTCTCCTCTGCTTTCATTGACAAAGTTGTCTGTATTGACAAGACACAATGAGATTATTTTTTAAATGGGAAGCAAAAAGCAGAGGATTTCCTGCAATGCTGCAAAGTGCTCTGAGCTGGAGAGGCTGAAGCAGGGATGGTTGTGATAAAGCACTGCAGAACACAGTTGATTAGAGCATTGAATTAACCATGCTCTCGTGCAGGCTCTCATCATGCCATTCCTTCCCTCAGCCTCCTGTTTCACCCTTTCAATCTGCACATCATTGTTTTCTCATCCAGAAGTGTTTTGGGGGTTTTTTGGTTTGTTGGTTTTTTTTTTTTCTGTATGTTTTTTTTTTGGTTTTTTTTTTTTTTAAGTTTTTTTTAGTGTTTTGTTGGGGTTTTTTTTTAGAAATCAGCACAAATGCCAGCACTTTACTGTCATCAGAAAACAATCCCCAGTGTTCTGCTCCAGAGAGTCCCAAAAAAATCCTGTGCACAATGGCTTCCACAGGTCAGCCTCCAACAGTCTCTACAGAGGAGAGGAACGTGGGATAATCCAGAGCAGCTGTACAAACCTCTGATCTCCAGTGTTTGTCTCTGAAATGCTATCACTGCTGTGGCAGTAGCAATCAGACCTGGGACTGCTCTTCCTGAAGGCACAGCTGAATTTAAAGATCCAACACAGGTCAAAGGGTATGAAATGAATTGAAATGAAGTCAAGACAGAGGCAGTTTCTGCAGGCCTGTGATGGGTTGAGGAACTGTATCCAAGGGTTTGTTGAAGAACCTCTCCCCACCCAAACTGTCTCTCACCTTCTTTAGCCGTGGGGCACATGAGGATCAGGCCTCAAAGCCAAATGGAAAAGTTCACATTTACATTTACATTTGTACCCCAAACTCATAAAATCCCAGTGATGCCTCACGTTCAACTTTTCTATTTTTCACATTCTGTGCTGCTTTAGTGTGTGGGGCTGAGCTTCATATTATGGGATGGTGAGCTCTCTGCACAGAGCAGGGAGACAAAACAATTCCTACTCCAGCTGGGCACCAAGGACAAATGATCCAAATCTCAGCCCAAGAGCACAAACCCCGTGGGCTGGAGAGAGAAAAACAAGCAGGATGGGAGTGCAGGGGCTGAGCTGGAATTGGACACTGAACTGCAATGTGCACATGGAGCAGAGCTGATCCCAGGGAGAGACCCCGTGAGCGCTCGTGCATTTTGGGACCATTTGGGTTCATCTTGGGTGCAGCCCTGGCTGGGCTCTTGTGCTGCCCAAGGTGGATCCATGGAGGCCTTTTCATAAATCCCTGCTTTATTCTTTAGCTCTGCCCAGCCTCTGCTCTAGGGCAGCCTGCACAAGGCATCACCAGAATGATTTGAATTGGGTGGGACCTTAAAATCATCCAGTGCCATGGCAGGGACACCTCCCACTGTCCCAGGCTGCTCCAAGCCCCAGTGTCCAACCTGGCCTTGGGCACTTCCAGGGATCCAGGGGCTCCACAGCTGCTCTGGGCACCCTGTTCCTCAGTTTTGGGATGAGTCAGAGGCTTCCTGGGGCTGAGAGGTTTTTCTGAGGTGTGGATGTCCCCAGAGGTGTCACAGTCTGAAGCTGAGCTCCCTCACTATGGACATGGGCAGAAAAGATGGGGAGGTCACTGGCAGTCAGGGTTAATAAGAGGCTCTCTGGATTAAGTATTTGAGCCTTCACTGTCTGCACTCACACACAGAGTTATTAATGCAGATACTTTAAAAAAAAACCTTAAATCTCTGTGGAATCATAATTTACTCCTGTGCATTGCAAGCTGTGTGTGCAAATGTTAAGGGTTTTCTGACTGCAAGGCAGGCTCTGCCCTTGGATAGACTCTGTTATTTTCCCTCCAGAGTGAGACAGGAAAGTAAATACTTCTTGGAAGTAAATAATTTCCAGCTGAAATTTGGTGGATATTGTGGATACAGACTTCCAGCTACCATTAATGTCTAACCTGAGGTTGTAACTGGAAAATAGCCTCAGAATGGGCTTTTGCCTTGTGGCTATTTCTTAATTCAAAGCTCTCTTGAGTAATACTCTAGAAAAAAAACTTCTCTGACCAGCCCTTGGCATTTATGTTAAAGCTTCTTGTGCAGCCTCTGGCATAAATTTGGGTTTCTGCGTTCAGGGCTGTGGAGAGCCCTTGCACTCATGAAGGTTTCCAATGTGTTCAAGGCCAGGCTGGATGGGGCTCTAGGGGAAGGTTCCCTGCCTAGGGCAGGGGGCTGGAACAAGATGGTTTTTAAGGTCCTTTGCAATCCAAACCATTATTTGACTCTATAATTCTTCAATTTTACTGGGCATGGTGTGACTCTGAGGGTAGAAATTGCCTGTTTTTGAAGAACCTGAAAATCTCCCCTCTTTGTTTTTCTGTCCTGTGTCTGAGGACAGGATGTTCTGCTGGCCATATGTAGGAGCTCGTGAATAGACTGCAAAAAATCCACTTTAATGAGCTTTCCAAATGGAAGCAAGGTGTGTTTCCTCAGCTGCCAAATTCCCCCAGCCCTGGGTGACATTCTGTGAGGCAGACTATGGGTGAGGAGTTAAATGGGGAGGAGCTGATGAGTTCAAGGAGGGGTTAAAGGTGCTCTGAGCCTCCTTATGGACAGGATCCTGCCATGCCAAGGACAGAAAAATTCCAGTCTCTTCACAAGAATTTTGATCACAGAGGTTTTTCTCCTCCAGAACCTGCATGGACAGGACTGATCCCATTGATGTCCTGCAGAGTGTGGAGTTGGGATGGGCTGGTTTGGGATGTCCTTTTGGCAGAGGCTCCACAACACAGTCATGAGGCTCTGTCAGGAGTCCTTGGGCATCATTAAAAATTGCAGTGCTGTGTGGAAAAACGGGATTCAATAACCTCCAATTGTTCAATACATCTATTCCAGCTATTAATAAAACATTAAAATTGTATTTTCAACATCAGCATCATTCTAGCAAAGCATCTGGAGAAAACCTCCAAAAGCAAAGCAACTAAAAGCCAAAAAAAAATCTTCCAGAAAGTCAAGTGGGACTGGGATTAAAACTTTTCCCTTGGCTTTGCTGTTTGGTAAATCTGGGATTTGTTCAGAAACATCACATTCTGCACAATCAATATATAAATATTAATACTTAATATATTGGGAATATTGTTTTCTAGTATTAAACTGCCTCCACCATTAAAAATTGTACATCCACATAAATGTAACACATTAACCTAAACATTATATCTTTTTAAAAACTGCCAGGGCTTCATTATCCCATATAAAAAGTAACATCCTGGAGCAAGAAGGTGATGGAAGCACTGAACAAGGTGCAAAGCTTTTAACAGCAATGAAAAATCAAAGAAATTATACAATGGAAATGGGATCTTTACAATGCATCCAGCACTGCTGATTAAGACATAAATTAATTTATTTTGGAGAGTGTTAATATGAATTATTTTACTTCTTGCTTTTATAGAAGGATATAGACGAGTCCTGAATAAGACTGTTTTTATATGTAAAAATACAATGAGAAGATCATGACAAACACAGTAATCCTACACCAACAGCGCCCAGAGCTCCTGAGAGGTGAAAGAAAAAACATAAAGCTTATACCTGAACCTATTGTGAAATATTTGAATATATCCCTTGTGATGGGGATTTTATGAAAATGTAAATGAAATTCTGTTTCTCTGACATAGTTTGAAGGAGAGATCTTATTTTCCTTCCAAAGTACCACGTTTCAACAAAATGACTACAATACAGGCTCCAAACACATGCTTGTGAAAAACAAGTCTTTTCTGCAGTGAAATTATGTATTTTGGGAAGCTCAAACTGAATGTGGTGCAAATGCACTGGCAGAAATCCCACAAAGAATTGAGCCTTTTGCTAATTGGGGCTGTGGTTGTGGGGCTTTGGGTTGGTGTTGCTATAATTAACTTCTTTCCTTATTTGCTTATGAGGCAAAATCATTTGGTAATGATCTGATAGCATTGTTGTGACGCTGCAGGAGCCCTGCCTTATGTAAGGAAATCAATAACTTCAAGTATTGCAAATGCTTTGGTAACTGCCCTCAAGAAGAGTTGGCTTCTGTTACTTCTCATTTTCCCACAGGAAAGTAATGAGTTCCCCAGCTTGTACTTACAGTTCAGGCCTTTATTCCCATATTCCCTGGGATAGGCTTGGAAATGGGAGGCCCAGCATTAAAATATCCAGGTCTCCATTTCCATAAAGGCTTAACTCATTAGTTCGCTCCAGAAGCAGAGTTAGGGCAAAATGTGGATTTACAAGAAAAAAGGATTTGTTATTCTCAGCAAGGAGTCCCTGCAGGGAATCACAGGATGGTTTGGGTTCAAAGGGACCTCAAGGATCATCAGAGACACCTTCCACTAGAGCCCCACCCAGGAATGCCCACCCTGGGCATCGCAGAGATAAATAAAAAACCCAATTAACTCTCATACTTGACTAGGACTCACCTATGTGTTTGTCTCTTCCAGAATTCTTTGAAACAGAGAATTTATAAGCAAGAAGGAAGGCAGGCAGAGCAGGAAGCCAGTCCTGGTGTGATTTGATAGATTGCTGATAGTTAAAGCACAACCCAGAGAGGCCAGGGATCTGGATTCCAAACCAATAACTCTCCATGTGCCTATAGTTTACTGCCTATCAGCACTGAGGCAAGATCAAATAAATTTAGTTTGCTTAATGAAAAACGAACATCCTGACACAGTGAACAGCCCAAAAGTGACTAATCCATCTCTATCTCCCCCAGTGAATAGTATTAATTATGTTGTTTGCTTTCCTAGACTAATTTTTTCCTAGTCGGAGGTAATAACTGCATATGTAACTGCTAGAACGAGATAGGTATAGGTGAGCTGAGCCAATGATTTACAACCCATCAGAGCAAGAAATGTATCCTGGCTGTTGGTGCATTATCACTAACCCAACACTTCTTTCCCCCTCGCTTTTTCTGTTTATTTAAACTGGTCCCCAGCTGTCTGGGGAGAAGAGGGCTCTGTCAGGAGGGGTTTTTGCAATGAGCTGACCACGACTGCCCGGCACAAACTCCACCTGTGCCCCTCGGCAGTGGGACGGCTCCCTGAGCTAAGAGTGCAATTCCCTCCAAGTGCTATTTCTCCGCGAGTTTCCTGCAGGCAAAGCAGCCGAGGTTGGGCATTTCTCAGTTTCTGCAGGGCTCCCTTCACGGGTCTTGTGTGTGTGAACGGTCCTGCTGGGGGATGCAGTTACCTGTAACACCGTACAGAGAACCGCTGCAAAACAGCCCTAAAAAACTACCCCGAGCGAGCTGCTGGAAAATCTGTCATTTTTAAAATGTCTTTGCACCCTGCTCCTGCATTCGTTCGGCTCAGGAAAGTTTAGTGGCCCTGCGTGAGTCTTCCCCTGGCTCCTGGCGCCCAGCAGGGAGCGGCTCGGGGGGGATTTTAACAGCGGGGACACCGGTGGGGGCTTCTCCCGGTCTTCCCAGAGCAGAATTCCCGTTTCAAAGCCCCGGAGCCGCGCTGTCCCTGCTCGTCCCGCGCTCCCCCGGGCGCTCCGCCGCCGCTGTCCGCGGTGCTGGAGCGGGGCCGGACCGGTCCGGCAGCCCGAGGCAGAGCCCGGGGCTGCGGAGAGGTCGAGGAGCAGGGGGGAAAGGGAGGCATCCTAAGCATCCATGAGGTGCAAGCCCCTAGGCAGCTTCCCGGAGAAGATGCTCCGGCCACGGCGATCCGGGAGTCCCCCGCTCCCCGAAGCTGCGCTCCCTTCCCCACCGCCGTCCCCCGGCCCTTCGCCGCCCGCTTTTACCACGAGACGAAAGTTTTGTCCGCGGTATCTTTCTCCCCACCTTTGGCACCGGACCTGGCCGGGAAGGCACGGCGAGGGCCGGGGGGAGTGGAAGAAGGGGGGAGTTATCCCTTACTTATTTATTTATTTAGCTTTTTCCTCCCTCAGGTCGCCATGGTGATACCGAGCTCGCTCTCCCTCCGAACAAGAGGAGACGGGCACCCCTCCGTGAACACCCCCGTCCCCTCTGCCACCCCTGTCCCCCGGGGGAGGCTGTCCCCTCCCTGACCGCCCAGCGGGGCCGCGCAGCCCCCTCATCCCGGCTCCGGCTGCCTCCAGCGCTGCCCCAGCCCCGCTCAGCCTCGCCCCGGCTGCCCCAGCCAGCCCCGCTCCCGCAGCGCATCCTCCCAGCGGAGAAGTGAGACGGGAGCGGCCAAAACAGCATCGTCCCCCCGCTCCTCGCCTCCTCCCCGCTCTGAAGTTCTTCCCGGCTCGGGGAAGGAGGGGGCGGCCGGGCGGGACGCGGTGCCCGCGGTGCCCGGTGCCGAGCTCCGGAGCCGGGGGAGGCCGGCGCAGCCCCGGCCCCGTCGCGGCGGCGGCGGCGCTTTTGCCCGAGGGCGTAGGGATGGGGCTCCCACGCGGAGGCTCCCGCGACGGCAGCTGGAAGCGGGGACCTCGGGGCCGCCCCGCCGTGCCCCCCTCGGCCGCGGTTCCGCCGCCGCCACTTCGCCCCTCGCCCAGCGGGCAGCGGCCGCTCGCCCCCGGGTTACATAAGTAACGCGCCCCGCATCCCTCGGCACGGCCGCCGCGGAAGGCTCGAGGAAGGGCTTTTTTTGGGGCAGGGGGGGAGATGGAGAAACGCGGCGGCCACGAGCCGTGAGGGCACAGGCAGCAAACCCGCGAGCCCCGAGCCATCACCCGCGCAGCGTCCCCTCGGGCAGGGCAGCCCCGCTTACCTGGCGGCTGCTGTCACTCCATGCCGGCTCCCCGCGGGACGGGACGGGGCAGGGCGGCTCTGCGGGGCTCCGGCTGCGGCTCCGTGCGCGCGTCTGAGCGCCGCTCGCTGTCACACGGCCCCGAGGATGCTGTCGGGCGTCTCCATTCCCCACGCCCGCTCGCCCACCTCCCGCCAGCCGCGCACCCCCGGGGGGCAGCGGCACCCGCCGGCCGCGGGGCTCCGCCGGAGCGGGGGCTGTGCGGGCTCCGAGCGGGGCGGGCGCGGGGGCTGCGCATGGATGGATGGATGGATGGATGGATGGATGGATGGATGGATGGATGGATGGATGGATGGATGGATGGATGGATGGATGGATGGATGGATGGATGGAGGGATGGGGCTGCGGAGCGCCGCGGAGCGCCGAGGAGCGCGGGGACCCCGCGCTGTCCCTCCCGCCGGGATGCGGCTGCTTCGGGAGCCGTCCCGCCTACCCCGGCGGCGCCCTCCCCGCGCAGGAATCCCGGAATCGTGGAACGGGTTGGGTTGGAAGGGACCTTAAATATCAGTGAGTGCCGTCCCCCCGGCCGTGGGCAGGGACACATTCCACTAGCCCCGTTTGCTCAGAGCTCCATCCCGCCTGGCTTTGGGCACTGCCAGGGATCCAGGTACAGCCACAGCTGCTCTGGGGCCTCACTGCCCTCACAGCACAGCAGAGAACCACAGGTGCATCCAGGGAACACCAGGGTTTGTGTCCCGCGGCTCTCTGGCGCATAACTAGGGCTGATCTCACACCACCAACAAATCCCCATCTCCTCTGGGGCACTTCCCAGCACCTTTCCCCCCCTCCTCACTGATGGAGGCATTTGGCATTGCTTTCCCACTCTCAGGCTCTGCTGAAATTGGCCAACAGCTCCCACATTCCTGGTTGGAACAACTGCCAGGCAAACAGGCAGGTGCACACCTCCAGACAGCAACAGATACTTTACTTCAACCCTTGCTGAGAAAACCTGCCTGGAAAGTAGAGCCCAGAAGTCCTTTCCAGACATCATCATCATCATCCTTTCCAGACCACTCCACCTGCAGAAAAAGAGAAATACTTCACTTTTCTGTCTGCACTGTGATAAATTACCCATATTCCAAATTTTTGCCCCTAGTCAGAGGGAAGCAGAATGGGATTGTGGATTTTTGTGAACGATAACAATTTGCACTTTCAAAAGTTCTATCAGTTTCTTTGTTATTTTTTGTCTTAGATTAGCAGCAAGCCCAGCTCCACACACCATCCGTGCTCTCTGACTATGGATCATCAGTAATCTAATTTTTTTTCTCCTTCTGAGAAAAAAGTAATACTTTAAACCAGCACTGCTTTTGCTTCTCCTAAAAGTAAGGAGTAAAATATCCTTATTTGCATTTCTTTTCTCACCTCACCCTTTCTTCAAACCTTCCTACATTTCCTAATGTACTTTGTGGGAATAATTTCTTTTTTCTCTCTGAAATCTCATTTGAACTCATGCAATTGTGTGGTGGATGTATTATTATATCATGTTAGGTTAAAAAATGGCTGCATTCTTGCTCCTTCAGCTTTTCCCATAAAAGAGAACCTGGCTGAAAAGAGCAGCATGAGGCCTCTTTTTCCTGAGAGATTTGCACAACTCTTAATTTCTTCCTGCAAACTACTGTTCTTTAAATCTCTTCTCTTGTGCTAGGATCAAATCTCCTGGAACAGGAGCTGTTCTCCAAGCTAACGTTGCTTTTCTAGAGCCTGCTCTACTTGTTACTCATTTTTCCTGCATTCATTTGCCAAGAGAGCAGGAAAACTGGGCACATTCAAAATGGAGAAAGTGTTTATGTGAAATGAGGATATTTAGGATCTTATCCTTTCTGCCTTCACCATCCTGACACAATGTGATGGGTTCAAGGCCCTTTTAACTCTATTAATTGTTAAATATTTCAGGAGAAGCAGCATATGAATGGTTAGGTTGAGCTTGGAACCATAACAGCATCATTTAATTGCACAAACCCTCGTGCTTTCCAAATGGCAATTTTCTCTTGGGGCACAAAACCTGAAATGGCTCTGGAACAGGTGCACAAATAATTATTTTATACTTAGCCTGCTGTCCCCCTCTGATCTATTTGTCTCAGTTGCAGCTTACTCAGTGTCATCTCCCTGCAGAGCCTCTCAGGGTGAATTAATGCTCGTGCTAAGACACACTGAAAGGATCCCTGCTGCTTCCTGAAGGTCCCAGACAAATGCCTGCCTGGTGAGCTGCTGAGATTTCCTTTCCCTTTCCATTCCAGTCGAAGGTCAAGGCAGAACCTGAACTGGCAGTGCCTAAATCTGCTGGTTCAGGGTGATTCCAGTTAATGGGCTTTGACTCCATTCCCTCCCAGCTCCCTTTGGGCACACAGTCCCAGAAACAACTCCAATTCCCCAGACTCGTGCCATGCCTGAGGGAAGAGTTTATGTCAGGAAGCAAAGTTGGTATTGATGCCTCAGGTTTGAGCTTTTCTATTTTTCACATTCTATCAGCTTGAGGATTTTGGAATTGGTTTTGGATGGTTGAGCAATGGAAAAAGCACAGGAATGGTTTGATGGGAGGGGATGGGCACATCTTACTTTAAATGCTTAACTTTGGGTTTTAAATTTGCAGTTTGCTCTACTAGGCCATTGAGGAGAGGATCCCACAGAGGTCAGAGCACCTAAAAGAAACTTCAGTTCTGAGGTGCCCTCTGGAGGGTTTTGCTCTCCCTCACCTCCTGTTCATTCTCTGGGGGTTGTGCAGACAGATTTTATGGAGACAAACTGCCTAAACCAGGCTCTGGCACATCCTCATCCCCCTCCAGTTTTCATTTTGCCAAAATAACAGAGCATTTATACTCAGAAAAATCTCTCACGATCACACCTCTAGGACAGATCTTTGGGGATATTTGCCACTGGTATTTCAGTGAATCCATGGGTCCCAGGACAAAATGGGAATGCTGGTTGTATTCCCATGACCTTATCTTGCACTTGGTGCAGATTCATGTTGGTGTGATTTAATTCAGGATCATTGAGGTTGGAAAAGAGCTCCAAAGTAATCAAATCCAAGCTGTGCCCCATCCCCACCTTGTCCCCAGCCCAGAGCTCTGAGTGCCACATCCAGGCCTTCCTGGGACACCTGCAGGGATGGGCACACCAAACCTCCCTGGGACAATTAATCCAACACAGAAAAAACAGCATTTGGATTCATGAAATTGGGCTAGAGGCATTGGTTCTTCACTTCAAGTTCTGAAATGTTGACTTTTCTTGATGTACATTCCTCCTTACCTCTGAAAGGAATAAGTAGTTAAAAAGTAGTTTTAAAGTTGGAGTTACTACTACAACTAGTAAATAGTAGTTGAAAAGTAGTGAAATCCAAAATGTGTCTGCAGAATTTTGGCCACAGAATAGTGTTTGATATATAAACTCTGACTTTAAATTATTTTAAAGAGTCAGAGTTCTTATCCTGTCTCAAAGGATCTCTGTTTAGCTGCAAGCCAAAAAAAAACTACATTCATTTTTCAAAACTACAGCACTTACCTGGAGATACCAAATAACTCATGAGCACACCAAAAATCATCTGATTTATTATTAAGATGTGCACTTTGACAGTCCTGGGGATGCCTGATCCTCACCTGTGGCTCTTTAGGTGCCACCATAAACCAAAACCTCATGAAAATGAAAAGCTGGACCCGCTCTTGGAGGTCTTTTCCAACCTAAAGGATTCTGTGATTCTGTGATCAGGCCCGGGGGTGTTTTGGTCTGCAGAGGGAACAAATCATCTGGCAGCTTGGGAGAAGCCTTGCCTAGAGCCTCCTTTGCTCCTCCTCTTGTTATTACACTTTCCCTGCCTGGCCTAAAAAGTGTAAGTCTAGATATTGCCTCAGCCCATATGGCAACACTGAAAGCTTTTTTTTTTTTCTTTCTTTTTTAGATTTATTTCTGCACAGCAGCAAGGGGAGATGTGGTTTGAAATGTCTGCTTAAAGATCAGCTCAAACAGTTTTGGTTCACACAAGCAGATAATATTGTCAGAGGGTCAACATTTGCTAATCTGAGGGGAATTTTAAATCCTCAGGAGGTTTTTTGGTGTGCTGGAGCTGGGGAAATTTTGCAGAGCAAGCCATTAGGAGCTGAAGGGAAGATAAGGAGAGACCAGTGGGTGGAAGCTGTCTGGTTTTGTTTTCTGGCAGGAAGAATACCAGAGGGAATTCTCTTTCCCAGCCTACCACCCCCATTTTTCCCCCCTTATTTGCACATCAAGGCCTGATTTTTTTTGGTGTCTAACATTGCCATGGTGCAATCTGGCAAACCTGGTGCAGATGTTCTGAAAAGCTGCCTGATATTTAAGGTTGCTTTCCTCTGCAAAAGCTCTTCTTTCACTTGCTAACCTTCCCATTTCTGGATGTCAGGCTAGGGAATGGCTATAAATGCAGAGTTAGGTGTCACAGCTGCCAAAATTTATTATGGAGAGGTTGGCAATAACCTTCTCCCCTTTGCCCTTTCTCTCTATCCTGTATTTTGTAAGTCTAAGTCTATCTTTTCTGATATTTTTGGATAGAATCTAACACAACAAAGCAACTTTCAAGCCTACAATCGACTACTTTGGTAACAGGGGAACAAAACAAAACAAATAACTCAACCTAAACCTATTGATCTTCATGGGGCATTATAAAAGCTGCTTATGTAAAGCTGTTTTGCAAGCAGAGACTCAATGGCAAGCCTGGAATTTTGCTGCATGCAGGAGCAAAATCTCCCCATCTTTCTCCCAGTATCCCATTTAATGTGCAAAAATCCTTCATAGGTAATGGAACTTTGTGTTTTCTCTGTATTCCTCTTCCTTTGCCACCTCCAGGGCAGGTACCAAATATGTGAAGCTTTTCTGTTTCCTCACATTAATCAATTAATTTCTGTTTATTTTAATCCCCCTCTATTTCTCTTGTGAGTATTCATTTCAACTCTTTAAATCCCAAGCGGTTCCCTTCAGCTCTCTTCTTAAGAGCTGCCATTTCTTAAGCAATGGTGAAATTTAATTTTCAACAGGTAAATTTTTGTAATGTGGGCCAGGTGAAACATTGAATTTGTGGTCTTAATTTTATACATTACAAAGCAGTCACAGAATCACAGAATACTTGGGGTTGGAAGGGACCTCAGGAGATCCAGTCAAAGCCCCAAAGAGCCCAGTCTAGTCTGTCACTGCTCCTCTGTCACTGCATCTGCTCTTTCCTCTCTGTTTCCTCTTCTTCCTCATTTCTATTTCAGCCTCCCATTTCCTGAAAATTCATTCATAAAACCTCTCAGGTCTGTTGTGCTGTTCTGAATGAGGAATACAGGCCCAGAAACAATGTGATGGGAGCATGTCTGCACTGGGCTGTACAGTTCCTTTTTTCCAGAAATATCTGTGATTTCTGTTTGCCATAAACCTAATCTGGTTATTTATAGGTTTGTTTTTTTTTCTTGTTGTTTGGGTGTTGTGGGTTTGTTTGTTTGTTTTTTTAAATTCCTGCTACAACTCCTAAATGATTACTCACTTCTCTGATGTTTAGAAATTCCCTTTGACATAGCACTTTGCTTATTTATTTTTTTTCCTGTGGTGATTTTCCCACTAGTTTAAAACCATAATTACCTCATTTTCTCCCTCTCCTTCATCTGATCTGATATATTTACAGTGAACAACTCCACCCCCTCTTCACCTTTATTTTCCTAGAGTTCAACTGGACCAATCCTTGCTATTTTTCCCTTGTGCCGCGAGCTCTCCATATTATCCTGCTGGTCTTCCTCTGCTCAACATCAGCTCAAATTCATCCTCCTGGTGCAGAAGGGAGCAGGATTGTGACAGTACCCCTGCAAAGGGCTCATCAGTGTCATGTCCAACAGAAACAATATTCCCCTTTCCCTACAGGAACATTCCCAGCTGATGAGATGTAGGATCACATTTACTTCTTTGCAGTTGCATTGCACCCATGGCTCTGTTCTCTGAGGGAGAAAAAGTCAATTCCTTCTCTTCCCTTGTCAGTCCAATCATGTTCATAACGGAGGGCAGGAATTGCTGTTTCATTCCTGATCTGCACTATTAAGGTCCATGCCATAGCTATTCCTTGACTCCTGTTTTCAAGGTCCAGTTTTCCAGTTTTCCAGGTCGTGCTTTGGGATATTCCCAATCTTCCTGTTACCTCAGTTTGGGTAATGGACACATTTCAGAGCCACTCTGAAATATAAAATGGTTTTGGCCACATGCCCCCTTCCCTTTTAGCTGAGTTATTGTTCATACTGGAGAAAGGAGAAAACTGACTGCAGAGGAAAAAGCTGAAAAACATGAGGAGCCTCATTGCTCCAAATCCAAAGCAAGGTGTTGAAAATTGAAAGTGAGGTATTGAAAATCACAGAATCATAGATTGGCGTTGGACAATACCCTTTTTCTGACCCAAAAATGGGGCAACTGAGAGGTGTTTTAAAAACTTTTGTCCCACTTTCAGTCTCATGAGAAGGGTGAGACAATACAGATGTTATAATTCACACCAGCACAATCAGAAGCCAATTCTTTCCTAATTACAATACACTATAATTGTTTCTTGGCCTATCAGCTTTAGCCACACCACGCTGTAGATGCCTTAAAGCCAATCATCTAAAATTACCCCTCGTGGGTCCCACTACACTGCATCTTTCACAGTTCTGTTTCTCCAAAGTATCCAGGCTTATTTGCAAGGCCATCCTTTGAAACTTGTTTTAGCTCCATTTCTCTCCCAACAATGTCTGTCCTATTCCAGGGCATTTCTGAGTCAGCATTTCTTGTCTCAAGGTTTGCACACAGATGCACTGTGTGAGCCTTCTGTCAGGCTTGGAGAATTCCCTACAAACCTGAGCTCAGCCCAAAGCTTCTCCTGTGCAGGTGAACAATCCCAATTCTCTCAGCCTTTTCTCACAGCAGTTGGTGGCTCCTTCCTCCTGTAAAATCAGTGTGATTTTTTGCTCCTGGCTCCAGTTCTGCAGTTGTTCCATGGCAGGACTGACCGGCTGTTCTGTGGATTTCTCCACATCATCAATAATTCACTATTACCACTTCCAGATTGGTGCCAGAGAGGAATAGGCTGTACCATGCAGGATGTCTCAGGTTACAAGCTGTGCCTGGGGGTGTGTGTTCAATTTCCAGCTGACTGAAAGGAAGGTTTGTGTTTGACTGTGGGTAAGAAATGATGCTCAGCACCCTAAATGCTGCCTGGAAATGTGGATTCTTGCTTGGGGTTACTGCTGGCAGTGCTGTGAAGGGTATGGGAGCTGAAAGGGCAAACAGGCTTAGTGAACATCAGCAGTTATGAAAGCAAACAGGAGAACTCACTCCTCCAAAGTGATGATTATAAATGGCTCAATTAAGTAAACAAAGAAGTAGTTAAAAAAACCCCAGCACTGACAGATATTAGATAATAAAATTAATTATAAACAGCAGCCAAAATGGAGCAAGTACAAACTAATCAAAATACTTAATTAGGCTTTGCAGTAGCTACTTTTCTCCCTACCACTGTTTATTACAATTTTATCTGGGGGTTGGTGTCTTTGGTAAGGCTCCAAAGAGTTATAATAACTGGTTTAAAAGCCTTATGCTCCTACAAAATTATAATATTTTGAGACATGGTGCACTTCAGGCTGATTCAGCATAGCAAGGAAGGAGCCCCTTGCCCTAAATGGAGAGATCTGATGTTGCTTCTGCCTGTTCTGTACCTCTTTTGGTGTTCAAGGGGCTTCAGATACTTAAAAATGTGTTAAATCTCAGCCTGACAGCTGCCATTTGGGTTACTGCAGGTGACTTCTCCAAGGAACACAGGTGATCTGATATTGTATTTAAGGAGTTAAAGGTCTCTCTGAATAAAAGCAAATCTGAGCGCAGGAAACAAACGAAAGAAGCTGCTGGCAATTTAGTGGAAAGGTCTTGTAGATTGTAATGGAGATATTGGTGTCCTCTGAGGTAGAAAGGAAAAAAAAAAGATGGAAGGAAGTTTTATTCTGTTGAATTTGGGCAGGTAAGAAACAGCTGCTCTGATTTTTTTGGCTCCTGCCCTAGGTTCAAGGCAGGTAGGACATGGTGGTGACTCCACAACCTCCCTGCCAAGGCCTGAGCACCCTTTCCATGGGGAAATTCCTGCTGCTGTCCAAGCTGAGCCTGCCCTGGCCCAGCCTGAGGCCGTTCCCTCTGCTCCTGTTCCTGTTCCCTAAGCCTGACCCTCACCAGAGAGAAAAGTGATGAAAGTCAATAAAGGGATGGCACTCAGGAGAAAGCTAAAACCAAATTGGAAGAGGATTCTGGTGAGAACAAGTTATATTCATTTATTCAGATATAAATGACAGAGAAATGGGAAGAGCTAAATTCAGAGCTTGTACCTAAAGAAAAAAAACAAAACCAAACAATTCTCTTTAATTGTTTTGTACCCAGCTACAACTTAATGGGAAACTTCACAGATGTGAAGAAAACCAGAATTTTGGTTACCTGGAAGAGACTTCCAGTGGTTTCTTGTTCTATTCCATGTATGCCAAAAGATCTGTAGTCATTAACATCACTGGAAGATCTGCCTTTGCCAGAAAGTGCTCAGGCAAAAAAAAAAAAAAAAAAGCCAGACAGCTGAATTTCATCAAATTCACAGATCCAGTTCCATGGAGATGTCAGAACAAGCAAATGGATGAGTTAAAAATGATCACAGCACAAAATTTACATTTTTATTTTTGCTTGAGAAACAACAGAAAGCTGTGTACATCCTGCTTCTGGGAAGGCAGGAATTATAAAGCCAAAATAATAAATGCTGCATAAAAATAAAGCATTCACAGCCAGTTTGCTTTTGTACAGTGTCTACAGCCAAAACTCACTAGCCAATGCTGTGAGATTTACTTCCAACAGAGAAGGCCACTTAAAATTCAGGAACTAATGGGATTTAATAAAACACAGTGTAACACACTCCTACTTTCATTTTCACAAATGAATATGAACCTCAGAAAACAACAAAAAGCATGTAAACACTCTCCATTCCTCAAATAAAATCTATCTAACTAAAACCACATTGCTAGGTTTGGGAAATTCCTATTTGGCTTGCTCAGGCATTTTCAGAGGAAGGAAGGATGCAGGAACATTTTCATGAGTTTTGATCATGCTGTGGGCAGTCAGTTAATAAATAATCCTGACTCTCTGTGAAAATGCAAACCACTCAAATACACAATAATAACATACAGAGTGAGATCCTGGTTTTAGAAATGTCAGTAGTAATTTTGCCTTTGTTTCCAGAGAGTTAAGGCTTCACCAGGAGGTTTCTACCCTCCAGCACTTCCCACTCCTAAGTGATGATAAGGGCTTATAATTTAATTTCTGTCACAGCAATAACAGGGAAAAGCAACTCCTTTTCCCTGAGCATACTTTTTTTTTTTATTGCACCACAGGCTCCTAAATAGAAACCTGAATAACCACAGATCCAAAAGCTCTCCAAACCTGAGAGATCTGTGCACATCTCCTGGTGGAAATGGCTGGTTTAGTGACGTGGGTGGAGTGGGAGCTTCAGAAAAAGTTTATTAAAGAATCCCAGCCACTGAGTCACGAGTGCTGGAAGGCCCCCACTGGATTTCTAAACTTCTCAGAGGGGAGTCTGGAGGGGCTCGACCCAGTCCTAGCCCCAGAGTTTGTCACCAGATTAAGTTTTACTACTTCATCCTGCAGGTTTTAATGATGGCAAATCAGATATATCATATACAAATGACTTCTTTATTATGACAAATGATTAGATGAAAAAGATTCCATCAGAATTTTTTACTACACAGAATAAAAGCTAAAACTACATTAAAACAGTTCCCTTAAAGACAGGAAAGTAGAAACTTTTATTGAGTAGAGATTGATGTAACTCACTCATAACAGCAATCGTGGAAGTTCTTTCTCTTCCCCTCCAGGACTATCCCTGGTGGGCACCCCCAAAGTCCCAAGGGAGAGATCTCCACATTCCAAGAGGGAATATGATAGAAGGACATTCCAGAAGGAAAGTGGGCTGGGCTCCCATAGTGCTTGAGTGCCAGCCACAGGCCTCCAGCTGAGTTTAGCAGCTCATCTGCCAAATCTTTGCCAAATTTTTGCCTCATTATCAGAATGTTCTTTCGGGGTTAATTGCCAGATTGAATTTTTTATCATAATTCAAACCCAAAACAACACACGGCCACCTCTCAATCCACCCTGCTGGATTTGAAACCAGGACATTTTTGAGTTGCTTGACCACGCTGCAGAGCAGAGCAGCCAGGTCGGAGCATCCTGCCGGGGTCAGCAGGAGCAGAACGAGAGCCACACGTGGAGCCAGTGGTCTCCTGGGCAGGGGCACAGCCACAGCTGGGCTGCCCAGCAGCAGGGACAGGCCAGGGCATGTGTGGGATCTCAACACATCATTCTGGATGTGCAGAGACACCGGGGGAGCCCCTGGGGGGGCCGAAAACCCTGGCACGGATCCCTGCTGCCTCACCCAGGCCAGCCACAGAGCTGACCTGGTTTTGTGGGCAGATCGATGCTAGCGCAAAACAAAAATGCAGGCAGAGGGCATTTTCAACGAGTCCTCTCGTGTTAAATCTGTCATGGGCTGAGTTAAAAGAAGTAAACAAGGAAAAAGTGTGTGTGGAAATTCTGCAGCATCAGTGTGAGATTGCCCTCTCAGTGTAAAATGAAAACAGGAGGCAGCCAAAGTTGCCAGTTCTATTTTGTATTGCACAGCAACGAGAAGGTTGGTGGTGTTGTTTTTCTAATCAAGTGCCTCTCCAGGACTTAATGTAAAGTAATACATAATAGATAATGTTTCCATGGGAGAAACAGCTGGTTGGATGGAATTAGAAAACAAGCTGGAAATATTTTTGCTGCTAATTCACTGGGTCAAAGCCAGTCCACGCTGGTTGCTATCAAAAGTTGCCACCATTTGTTGTTTGGTGGCCTTGGTGAGTGAGCTGCAGCTTGGTCTGCCTGTTCCTGGTGCAGAATTCCACT
This sequence comes from Pyrgilauda ruficollis, assembly GCF_017590135.1. Lineage (NCBI taxonomy): Eukaryota > Metazoa > Chordata > Aves > Passeriformes > Passeridae > Pyrgilauda > Pyrgilauda ruficollis. The sequence goes on from NW_024530377.1 coordinate 743,990, forward strand.
CTCCTACAGGAAAAGGGACTTGAGTGTGTCCAGAGAAGAGCAATGGAGCTGGGGAAGGGTCTAGAGAAGAATTCATGTGAGGAGAGGCTGAGGGAGCTGGGGAGGCTCAGCCTGGAGAAAAGGAGGCTCAGGGGCTTTTCCCTCTGCCTGACAGGAGGTTTTAGTGAGGTGGGAGATTGGGTTCCTCTTCCAGGGAACATTGGACTCGATGGTCTTGGAGCTCTTTTCCAACCTAAAAAATCCATTTCTGACTGCCTTTGCTCCTTATCTTCCCTCCTGCCCCTCTGCTGGCTGTTCTCTCCCTCTGGTATTGAGCCCTGGCTTTGTTTTTCCCAGCATTCTCACCCTTCAGAGGGAAGCCTGTAAAATCTTATTAAAAAACCAAACCAAACCAAAACAACAACCAACAAAAAAACCCAACAAAAAATCAAACAAAAACAACATCAAAAAACCAACCAAAAAAAAAAAAAAAAAAAAAACAAAAAACCAAACCAACAAAACAAAAACCAAACAAAAAAAAAATCCCAAAAAAACCCCAAAAAAACCACCCCCACCAAAATCCAGGATAGTTCTGAGTTAACAATCCTTTGGTAACCCTTCCAAATGCTGGCCAGTGGCCTGAAGCAGTCTGGGCTTCTCCAGCATTCTGCAGTTTAAGCTGCCAATAATTTGGTGGATTCTTCCTGATTTGCCAGGGTCTAAATTACTTCTCAAAAAACCACCCAAAAAAAAAAAAAAAAACCAAAAAAACCAAACCACAAAACAAAAACCAAACAAAAAACCTGAAAAAACCCCCACCAAAATCCAGGATAGCTCTGAGTTAACAATCCTCTGGTAACCCTTCCAAATGCTGGCCAGTGGCCTGAAGCAGTCTGGGCTTCTCCAGCATTCTGCAGTTTAAGCTGCCAATAATTTGGTAGATTCTTCCTGATTTGCCAGGGTCTAAATTACTTCCCTGTTACTGGAGCTCAAGAGCTGAAAAACAAACAGTTTGTTTTCAAGCAAAGCAGAAACCACCACTTCTGCACTCCCCTCTGTCCCTCAAAATGTTCAAAGAAATTAGGAAGGGGGGGAAATGCACTACACTGAACTGAACTGTCAGGATTTCTGCTTGAATTGCAGCAGTAAAACTTCTGAAATATGATAGTATGAAGGCCCTTTCACTGGAAATGCTTTTTATTTCAAACCATTTTTTTTAAAAGAAAGACAATTTCCCTCTTGGTACGTGGGATCAAATGGAAAGCCAGTTGAATAGGAATAGAAAGTTAATAGAAAGAGTCTCATTTACTTAATAGGTTTGAATCAGGTCCTTTGAGATTACTGATGGTTTTGAGAAGGAATTTTTCACTTTTCTGTCTCAACAGGATGTCCTGAGTCTGAGGGATTGGGACAGGCTGGATCCATGGGCTGAGGCCAAATGGGTGAGGGTCAACGAGGTCAGGTGTTGAGTCCTGCCCTTGGGTCACAACAACCCCAGGGAGCTCCAGGTTGGGCAGAGGGGCTGGAAAGCTGGGAAAGCCCTGGGGGTGCTGGGGACAGGGCTGGACACGAGCCCAGGGGTGCCCAGGTGGGCAAGAGGCCACTGGCAGCTGGGCTGGATGAGGAATTGTGTGTCCAGCCCTGCTGAAAACCAGGATTTGGACACGTTGAGGCAGCTTTATTTTGTGTCCATCTGACTCAAAAGCCCAGCTCAGTCTGTGGACAGGCCAACTGTGCAGTCCCAGCTGAGTTTTAATTGGCCCTAACTTTGTAAAAGGCTCTGCGGTTGAGCAGGAAACAGCTTTGATTCGAGGTCCCTCGGCAGCCCTGGCTCTGCAGGGAGTTGGGTGGAAATTGGGGAGATCAGAAATGCCCAGGGCTGCCCCAGTGACCACAGGCTGAGGGTTAATGCTGCAGCTAATGAGGGGATGTTTGGGTACAGCTGCTGACCTGCTCTGTGTGTCGTTTGTATCACACCAAACCACTCGGTTGGCACACAGCAGGGAAAAAAGAGAGATTGATTGCCAATTTATGGGGCTTTTCAACCCACATTCATTGCTGGAAACATATTAACTATCCTAATTAGCTGGGGGTAAAAACCTGTTAACAGAGAACTTCTTGCTGGCCTGGGGAGTTCAGCAGAACTTTGCAGTTTCTGCTTTTCTCTGTCTCCTTTTTGTGAACTCTCAGAATTTCTCCTCACCCCTCTGTGACTGTCTCTTTTATGGTTTATATCAATTCCTTTTTCTGGTTGGCAATATTTAACTCCCTTTGATGAAGTGTTTCTTCAGTGGGGTTGAGATGAGTTAAATGTTAAGGATTTATGACCTTGCTCATTTTTTTTATCAGTTCCTTGGGAAGATTTATGAAGTATTTTATCATCTCTGAAATGCTCTTGATTGTTGATGGGGGAAACTTCTCAGGCCACTGGATCTTGACTGTCCATAAGGCGTTTTTTGTCCCTCTAACCTAACAGAAGCAACATGGGTTCAGAAGTTCATCTGTGCTTTATTCCTGGTACAGAAAGGAGGAACTGCTTAATATAGGGATGTCATGAAAGTATGGTACTGTATTAAAATATGGTTTAGGTACTTAAAGACAATTGCACAAGTTATTAAATGTTAATAAACATAAAATCATAATTGCAGTGTGTACTTGCATACTTATATGCAGATATATAAAATCCCCACCTCCTGTTTATATAAGTAGTTACATCTTGGATTCTCTTTGAAACTTTGTAGGTTCAAACCCAGCTCTCAGTTCTTCCAGCTCTGATTTCCTGCTGCTGGAGTTTGCAGCATCACTTTTATTTCACTATTAGACATTTTGTTTCCTACATGGCTTTGGGCTTTTGCACCCTGAAAATGCTGACTGTTTTCTACTTCAGACTTACTGCTGAGACTTGAGGCGTCCAAATAATGTTAAAAACAAAGCACGGGCTTGGAAGATGGAGGGAGACAGCCTGAACTTGTGCACCTTGTGTGCTTGTGACTCTGTGTCTGCTCTGTGAGTAAATGACGGCAGCTTGCTCAGCACAGCCAGCTCCCAGTTTCCTCCTGGTTGTACCATTTTCTGGCAACCAGTCACTAAAATCAGCAGAGCTCTGGTGATGTGCTGAACTGCTGGGGATGTGGAGACAGGAGATGTGCAAATGTTGGGGGAGTCTTAAGTCACCATTTCTCAGAGACTGAGAAATGTTCATTTAGAAATCAAACTCGTACACTGAAGAGTGAATTGATGCTCTTTGTCAGCAAGGCTCTTTCCCTGAAGGCTGGCAGAGGCACCTTCACCCTCCTGTGGTGGCTTTCTGACCCTTTAGGTCATAAATGAGGATTCTTTGATCTGGGATGTCCGATCAATGTGCTCTAGGATGGGCCAGCTTGGGGTTGGAGCACTGTGGTCCCTGCCAGTCTCACCTGTTTTGGGATTCTCTGGAGTTCCTGGGCTCTGTTTCCATCTCTGCCCCTCATTTGATGCCTGACCATGGGAAAATTGCACCTTTTGCAAAGGAATTGCTCAGCCAGAAGAGAGACTCCTGCATGGTGCTGCAGGCTGAGCTCAGCTTCAGCCTCAGATGGTGCTGGACCCCCTCAGGCCAGGCTTTGTCAGGCCTGGCTCTACACAGGCTGGGGCTGGAGACAAATCCCATCTGCTCTGCCAGCAGCAGCCAGGATGGAGGGCCAGGAATCCCCATTTTCTGGGTGTCAGGCTCTTGTGTGGCAGCTCTGGGACAGCAGGTGGGATGTGCTGCAGAAGGATGCCTTGGGAAAAGCTTATGGAGCACCTCTGGGTGCCCTGCCTGGCTCTGGGCTGGAGTTTGTTCCTCAGCCTTCCAAGCTGGTTTGCCTTTAATTTGTCCCTGAATGTGTTTCTCAGAGCAAATGGTTTGTTTCTGGTTTCAGCTCTTTTCAGCTCTTTCAGCTCTTTCTGGCCCTGAAGCCACTTTGAAGTGACCACAGAGGTGGAGCCCTGGAAATGCAGGGGCAGGACAAGGGACTGGCCTCAGACTGACAGAGAGTGGGCTTAGATGGCATCTTGGGAATGAGGAATTGTTCCCTGGCAGGGTGGGCAGGGGCTGGGATGGAATTCCCAGAGCAGCTGTGGCTGCCCCTGGATCCCTGGCAGTGCCCAAGGCCAGGCTGGACACTGGGGCTTGGAACAGCCTGGCACAGTGGAAGGTGTCCCTGCCCCTGTCCCACCCTGGAAATGGATGATTTTTAAGGTCCCCTTCCAAAAACCTTCCTCCTTCCTCTTCCCTTTTCCAACCCACTCCATAATTCCATGATTCTCTGATCTCAAGCACTTGTATGAACATCTCTCACTTACAAAACAGGCAGTGAAGTGAAAAGCGCTTACGTGTGTGCTTATAATAAAATTTTGTCTGCCTATTTTAAGCAGAGTATTTGAAAAAAAAAAATCCCATAACTCACAAAACTTCCTGCTTTTTATCCAGCATTTTCTGGTGCAAAAGGTTAAAGGCAAAGCATATTATTGTTTTCACCTTCACTGGACATGTTTGCAAACAATCACATATGTTTAGGGGATTTTGGTGCCAGCTGTAGTTGTACCAAAAGATACAATATTTCATAAATAAGCTGTCACTTATTCAGCATCTTTATTTAGAGGTGCTAAACAAGAGACTTCTTCTCCCTGCCTGGTGGAACGCACATGGAGAGAAAAATGTGAGCAGTGTAACCCATGGAATCATTTCACTTCTCAGGATTGGTTACAAATACAGTCCTACAGCCAAACAGCCGAGCTCAGGGACTCCTCCTGCTTTTTGAAAGTGACCTGTGTGGGTTCCTCAGGGTCAAATGAGCCCTGGCTTGGGGGTTAAAGTGATCCAGCAGCAGCTGGAATGAGTCACTTGGAGGTCAGCATTTCCTTCACTCTGGGATTGCACTTCTGACTATGATTTGGAAAAAACAAGTGTGTAAGTAAAAACAAATAAATAAACATATATATATAGATGCATACATATATATACACACATATATGTATTATCCAGTGGTGTTTTTACAGTATCACAGCTACCACAGCTGATAATCAGGTATGTGCAGAATTTTGGTCCCATACTATTCTATACATCTTCATAGAACAGCCTGCTTGGCATAGGATTAACAAAAAAATTAAAAATTGGTGGTTTTTAAATTGGAAAAGATTTAAATCAATTGAAGAATGAATGTAAGAAAAATAAACTGGGTTAATTCTGCTCGGCATTGACATTCCCAAAACTTGAATTCTGGAGGAATTTATGTTCAGCCTGTTTTTTTCTGTTAATTTCTTTTTGCATATAACATGAGAGCTCCTCATGAATCAAGTGCTCGCAGGGTTTCATGCAATATAATTCTAGTGATGGAATTGGTAAACACTGTGCCACAACTTTTCAGCCTTTCCTTCCATCTCCACAGCCTTGAATTCCTCTTCTCACACACACGAGGCTCTCCAAGTCCCTCTTGTGCTGGAAAGCCTCTGCATTCTGCACTGTGGAACAATTAAATGCTGTGGTAAGGGTTGTTAGAAAAGAGCTTTTCTCACTGTCACTGTTGTCAAAATTATTGTGAATAACACAATAATTGGAACAAAAGCACCGCCAGCCTGGATTTAAAGCTGAAATTACAACATTTCCATGCTGTCTGAGTGGAGTTTGTCTTGAAATGCAATATGGGAGGAAAGTGATGTTTTTCCTCAGTGGTGGCAAACCAGGATAGAAAGACCACTTATTCAAAAAGCAATTTTATTCCTTCTGCTCACAGAAAATACATTTTGGCCATGTCCTTTGTGCTGCAGAATCATGGTTGGGTTTATTTCTTCTGAAATCACAAGTGGAGAGCAAACAAGTTGTACTCTCTCAGCAGGGTTTGGAACACTGAAGAGGTGTAAACACGTGTTGGGTTCTGAGCATTATTCATAATTAGAATATGATGAGAAAAATTAGAGAGCACCCAGATGGAAAGTAAATGTTTCAATACTTCTACATGACACACAGTACAGAATTATTGATTTATTTATTTTTCACTTGAGAATTCAGTATTTGGGTTTGGTGCAGTCGGTGTAATTAACTCAGATCCTTCTGAGATCATATATCTCTTGGCTTGGGTGGAATTAGAAATGCCAGCTGTGCTTTCGTGCTCATTTGCACATGCACAGCCCCCAGAGTGTTGTTCCCAGGGACAGCAGCCTGATGGGGCTTTCAGGGATGGACTGGGGAGATGAGTCAGTCTTTTTTTTGTGGCTGTCATTCCCAGCATTAACAGCCCAATCCTCCAGCCTTTGTCGAATCCGGGGCAGCATCCTACAAAAAATCCTAATTCCCTTTAACAGCTTCAGTGGTGAACACCTTTTGTAGTTCAAATTACAGAGATATCACTGGAGGTGGCTGCATGAATAATAACTAAGGGAGAAAAAGTTGTAAACACTCCCTAATATTTACCTTTATGGAAAAAAATGGGTTTTGAACATCATAAAATTGGGAAAAATCATACATTTCTTATCCCTGTGGATCTAAGGTATCCATTTACTTAAAAAAAGCAACATCTTTGCCTTGATTTCTGTCTCTACGAGAGAATTATGTTGATTACTTTTGGTCCATGTTGAGATTTTGAGGTTTAAAAAGGTCACCAAAAAAATTGAAAATTGCGTCCTTCAGAAAAGAATCTTCCATCAAAGCCTCTATTCCAAATAATTCCCCTCATTCTCTTGTGAATGGAAGGCATCACATTGTTTTTCACATTGGACTGATCACACTTCTGTTAAAAATAAGTGTCTTAAATCTGCTGCCAATTTATTTATATACCATTCATAAGACCCATTTGCACCAGACTGAAGTTTCCTTTATTATCAATTATTTTCTCATCCCCAAGGTATTCAGCATCATTAGCTGGGTCCCTTGATGCATCAAACACAGATGGTCCTGCCAAATACCCACATCTTACACAGTGCAGTTGTTTTTCCAGCCATTGGGTAAATTTATTTTTCCTGTAGCACTCTCTCACTTTTCATTTTCTCCTTTTGGATTGTGAACCATGGAGCTGATCATAACAAACCCACATCACTCCTGCCACTGCCACTCTAAAATGACCTTTTTGATGTTTCTCCCCATGGAAACACAAAGATATTATAATTTTAGCATCTTTTTTTTGTTGAGCTCTGTGACTCCTGTGACTTTGAGACAGTTGCACAAGCTCTGCCAGTGTCTGTTCTTGAGGTCTAAGTTTTCCTGGCAGAACAATACAAGTTTTGCTCCTACAACTTTGCTTTTTCCATTCTTTACCTGCAGAATTCCTCAATATGTTCAGCTCAAGAGGCAAATCAGGTGGCTTTGTCTAACTGCTCAGTCCTCAACGTTATTTGCCACTCATTGTGACCTCCACAAATTTCATAAATAGTAATTTTATATCTCCACATCAGTGAGAGCTGAGCAGGCAGAAAAGTGTCTTGTATGAAGAGCCTGAATTGCAATGATTCATTTGTAACACACCTTTGTTATTTCCCTCTGCTGATTTTCCAGCTTTTACACTCCAAGGTTTTGTCCTGAAATCAGTGCTGGAATGTAAATTGCACTTCACAAGCGAAGGTTGATTTTATTTCAGTCCAAATCCATCATTTATATACCCACTAAATTCTACCAGGGCACCATCTGGTGAGGAGACAACGGGGTTGAATTACACATAATGCAATTATGGTGTGAAAACACAGCCCTCTCTGCTATTCATTAGATTGTGTTCCTAAAATACTTAGTAAAGATTAGAATGTAAACTAATAATACTTTTCATTAGGCCCATAAAAAATATCTCTGCAGATTTCACAGTGTGTGCATCTCTTAAAAATGTGAGGCAGTGTTCATTGAAGGCATAAAAGATGGACCAAAAGGGACTTCTCAGCATCACTCCTGAACTGCAGCTTCTTGACCTTCCTCCTACTCTCTTTGGGTTTTAATTTTAATTCATTAATTTTAATTATGTGTCTGCAGACCATCATCCCTGATACGTGACACTACATCAAAATACAGGTGGAATTATTTTCTACAGAAGTGTCAAAGCTTGAAGTTCACCATGAAAAGGAGCTGGTGGATTCTGGTATTGATGAGAACATTTTGGGTTTCACGGGGATTTTTCTGGGTGCTGGAATTTGCAGCATCATGTTCTGCCTCATGTCCTTCAGTAATCAAACAATTACTGTACACAGATATCCCTGCAGTTTATGCTGGGTACAATTTCATCTTGCTCTTTATGCTTTAAAACAAGCCCTGGGAGATTTTTCTGTTGTTCCAAACAGATTTTTCCCATGTTGTATCAGACTGGAATCTGTATTTCCAGAGGATTTTCTGTAACTTGCTTGGAGCCACCTGGGCTAGTGGAAAATGTCCCTGGTTGGAACTGGGTGAGCTTTAAGGTCTCTTCAATCTAAACCATTCCATAGTTATATTTCATATATTTATTTTATTTGAGCACAGCTTTTTAAGGGGCAAACAGATGAAGAAGATGAAAATACGAGATGAAGAGAGAAGCTGGACATCCAACATATTTATAAAATTTGTTTTTTCCATGCATGCACAAATATTTGGAAATAGTTACCTAAACCTGACAAGGAAGTCCTACATTGCCTCCCCATGTTTATTCAAACCTCTAATTTCTTTATCTATATTTAAATACATAAAATATTTACATATATAAGTGCACATATTTTATTAGGCTTATGTGAAGAACACATAAGCTATGTTCTCTGAATACAATTTTAAAGGCATTTTATACAGTGATAAATTACACAGCTCCAAGTATTTTGTGGGAAGCATCATGGTCAATATCCATCCTGGAATTTTCATTTGTGAGGGAACAGATTTCCCGGCTAAAAGGGACTGGGATTGTGCACATCCCTTTAAGTTTTTATGTATCAGGTTATGACTGAGATTCTGATAAAAAAATCTGCCCTGTTCCTGACTTCTACTGAGAAAAAAACCCTTTGAACTAAAGGATATATAATGGGAAATAATATTGGGATGGGATTTTTGATGGTTTGTTAACTAATTAATCATTTTAAATCAAAGTTCACTTGGAGGTCCCTGATTTTAATATTATTTTATGAGAGGTGGATATGTTGAGAAAAACAAGAATAGTGGTGATTTTTTTCTTCATGTGACAGGGTATCTACACAATATAGGAAGTAAATAAAAATATAGGAAGGAAATAAAAGGAAATGAAACCAGAATTTTTCTGCTAAGTAAAGGAAGTTTTGGATCCATGACCAATTTCTTTCTTCCCTAGGAAGGGTGAAAGGCTGAGCAGGATTTTTTCATACTGCAGTGGTGGTGATTTTTCTGCTTTAATGGACTCACAGAAGATCCTGAGGTGGCAAAAGAAACAATACTTCGAATAAATGCTATAAAATCCTGACCTGAAAGGAGCAGTGCTCTCTTTAGTAAGAAGAAATTTGATTTTTCAAAATACAGATGTCTCATTTTGGTAGATTTTACCTGGCAGTATCTATCAAATATAAAGTGGTTCTTGATTTGAAGGAATTACCTCTCAGAGCCACAAGTTTAGGTCACTAAATTGCTTTAGTCCATGAGCTTCATTTCCAACAGCTGAGCCCTCAGCTCACTAAATCTCTTGTTGCTGCTGAGGTTAATTTATCAGAAAACAAAAATAGATGTGGAGTTTCACCCAGAAAAGCCTGTGTTTGTTTAAATTCTGCGAAGGTTTTTTTAGTCATAAATATTGCTGGCCTCCAAATGAGTTGTGTGGGAGTAGGATTCCTATGTGTCCATATTGCCTGCAGGATAATTGAAGCTGATGTGTTTTTTAAACTTCATATCACCAAATGCAAATGAAAGATGCATGGTAGAATTCGTTAACTTGGCTACAAACAGGACTGCTTTTCCTCTTGGTTTGGGTTTTTTTTTTCTTTCCCTCAAGCTTGCAAATGTAGAAGTTGAAAGGTTGGAATGGAAATTCTCGTCTTGTTGGTATATTCTTGTCTTGTTGGTATGAAATTATTTTTCAGCTTCAGCTGGGGCTGTTGTAATTCAGAGCCTGTTTGGCTGCATGAGGATCAGACCTATAAACCCTGCCCTTTTTTCTTTTTTTTTTTTGGTTCCTTGGACAAATAAAAGCAAAAATCCATATTTTCTGTGCTTCCCTGGCACCTTTACTTGTACGGACCATTTATGTTTGCAGGGATAAGTTGTTCACTCTCGGGATCTCCTCTGGTCAAGGTGACCCAGAGGAATGTTAAAAGTCTCTTTTCCCCAACCCAGCTGTCAAAGAAGGAGTCAGAAGTCTTCGGCTGTCGTTCTCAAGGTTGTTTATTATTTCTTATCTAAAACATTTTCTGTCTGGCCTGCCAAGGTCTGTTCTGCAGGTCAGTCTGAGGCACACTCTGTCCGCCTCCAGGCTGATGTTGTCTTTTATACTACAAACTACATATTCGATATTTATAGTTATGTTCCAATACCTATCACCTCTGTTAGACAGTGACTTTCTACTCTACACCAATCCCAGAGTGCCACCATCACCAAGAAGATGGAGGCTAGGAAGAAGAAGGAAGAAGAACAGGACAATGCCCCAATCCTTCCATTTTGTCTCCTAGACCTCCATAGTCAAATTCTTCAAAATTTCACCTTCTGACAACTACTGTTATGCTACTTAAACTTTTGTGACTTGTAATTCTTCATATAATGTTGGTAATTTGCTCCATGGGTTAAGGTCGAATTCCCAAGTGTCTTTGGCTTCCTGCCAGGGTCTGCAAGCCCCTGCCAGGATTTTGAGCCATCCAGGGCATCCAGAGAGATGTCCTGGGTTCTAACAGTTCACTACCTGAGTTTTAACTGAGGCTGTTTATCTGTGACAGAGGGGTGCCCTCAACCACTTTTTTTTAAAATCAGTGAACCAAAACTTGCCAATCTTTAAGAGAACAGCATAACAAAAATCCTCTGCTGACCTGGGAATATCATCCATTGCTGGCACAGCTGCAGAAGATTTTCACACTGCTCCCCTGACTCATCCCATCCCTCTGCATTTCCCTGCATGCAGGATTCGTTCCTCAGGAATTGGAGAGGTGATTTTTCACTCAGTCTTTCAGGAAATGGCTTTAGCTAGCAACAGTAAATAAGGCAGATGATGAACAAAGCTAAAGTTACTGCACAGGTTCATCTCTGCTTCCGTGCTTCTTAACAGAGTGTGATGGGCTGAGCTGAGAATATATTTACTTAATGTGAGCTGGAAGTCAACTCAGATACAAATCTTGAGATCCTAAGTACAGCCTGATCCCTCATGAGCTGCAGAGTTTTGATAGCTGACTCAGGGTTTAGACTATTTAGCATCAGCAAAAGCCTAATATTTACAGTGGAGCTGACACGGAAAGGCTCTAACCAGGGATTTCTGCAGCTTGGTATTTAAATGTTTGGTACCTGCAGGTACCAAAGCTTGAGGCAAGAAAAAGAATTCATTACAGCATTCATTTCGGAGCCCATTTCGCATTCAATCACAGCGTGAATTGTCATTTATGGAAAAATCAAGAGATTTCAAAATATATACATTTTGGAATTTGCTCGGGGAAACTGTTAAAAATAACTGCATTAAGGGAATGTGACAGGAGAAAAGCAAGGCCATTTTTTTCAAGGTGGGTAGCCTGTCCAACCTGGGACTGACAAGAGGAAAGTCAATGTTTGCTCAGGTGGGCAACAGGGCACTGGCATCTGGGCTGGTTGAGGAATTGTGTGTCCAGCAGGAGCAGGGCAGGGATTGTCCCTCTGTGCTGGCTCTGAGAGGCCCCTCGAGGGCTGTGCCCAGTTCTGCTCCTGCAGGAGAGACCTGGAGGGGCTGGAGCGTGTCCAGGGCAGGGAACGGAGCTGGGAAGGGGCTGGAGAATTCCTGAGGAGCTGGGAAGGGGCTGAGCCTGGAGCAAAGGAGGCTCAGGGGGCCCTTGTGGCTCTGCACAAGTCCCTGCCAGGAGGGGACAGCCGGGGGGTCGGGCTCTGCTCCGGGAACAGGGACAGGAGCAGAGGGAACGGCCTCAGGCTGGGCCAGGGCAGGCTCAGCTGGGACAGCAGCAGGAATTTGCCCATGGAAAGGGTGCTCAGGCCTTGGCAGGGGCTGCCCAGGGAGCTTTGCAGTGCCCATCCCTGCAGGTGTCCCCTGGGGGTGGCACTGAGTGCTCTGGGCTGGGGACAAGGAGGGCATGGGGCACAGCTGGGACTCAGTGACCTTGGAGCTCTTTTCCAACCTAAATCATTCTGGGATCCCATGAAGGTGCTGGTTACCAGGTGTCTTGTGAAGGAGATTTCTCAGCTCTGTGGTTGCAGTCTGGCATTTTAGAAGTTTTCAGGAGTTGCTCAGCACAGACCCTCACAGAGGGCAGCTGACCTGGCACCAGGTTTGTTTGAGTTTCAGAGGCTGCCAGGTGTGGTCTGGTCTCAGAGAAGTTTGAAATCCAGAAAGCTCCAAAGCACTCTGAGGCCTTCTTTTACCCTGTAGCTCCAAGTGATTATGGAAATATGAGATAAAAAGCTGGAGGTTCAGCAGAGACAGAAAACTTGGTAAGCAGCAGCTCAATGAATTAGGCTGGGGAGTGGAAAAATGGATCATTTGGAGAGGAAGGGAGCACCTTGTCACAAGGGAAAAGAATAAACTATTGGGAAAAAACTGGCTTTGGCAGAGAGATGGGGGCAGGGCTTGGAACGGGCACCAGTGAAGGAACAGGGAACCTCCAGCCAGGTCTGAGAGGAGCTGTGATTTCACAGCAGATCCTGGTAATGTAAATGGATGAATCCTGGAGCTTTTCCAAGGGCTTGCATCTCTTAGAGTGACAATCCTTTCCTTGGTTTTGTAAATTCTTCTGCGGGAGGTTGGTGCAATTTTTTTATCCAACAGCCATGTAAGCCCTCAGGGTGGGATTTCCCTCACTTAACTTCAGACAGATCCCAACCAGACATCAGCAGCTGTGCAATTCACCCGGGACTCTGTGGAGTCAGTGCAGACAGCTGCAGCTTTCCTGGGAGGGATTCTGCTGTTTTAAATCTATTTTAAATGTCTACCTGAGGAGGAGATGAGTGATGCTGTAGCCCTTTCCTGTCTAAACCCACCTACACCGTTCACTGCCTGCTGTTTAGTGCCTCATGCATATTGAAAATTGTTGTTTGCCATTTCTCCTGCTTTAGTGAAATCTTTCAAGGAATTGTCTCAGGCACAGGGATTGTTCTGTAGAATTTCTTGGCTGTTCTCTCAGGCAGAAGTATTCTCACAGCAGTTTGTACAGCCTTCAAGTTTGGGGAAGGTAAAAGAGGGGGAGAGAGTGAGTGAAGGGGATTAAATTCATTATTTAGTAAACAGAAATATATGTTAAATGTTTCCTGTGGATAACAGTAATTTATTCAGTTCAAAACTTCGAAGAGCTAATTAAAATCGCAGTTTTACAGTGCAAGCTTCCAGCAGAACTATTTTTTTTTCCCAGAAGGTAGGAATATCAGAGTATTTTTAGGCAGGGAAAAAAATTGCTTGAGCTCGTAATTATATAGGATCTTTGCTGACATGGAGAGTCTGGCAAAGTCAAGATGTGCAGGCAGGAGCTGAGATCTTCCTGCAAAGAACTTCCACTCAAAGGAGTTTCCTTAGCTTGGTGATCAGAACTGGTGGCCCAGAGTTTATGCAGCAGGCTGAGGTGTGGGAAATGTAGAGAGAAAAATTATTTGCAGAGCAAATCTGTAGAAATTTGTAGAGGAAATGGATTTGTATTTGTAATGTAATAATACATTAATTATTATCGTAACAATGTTAGTAATAGTACCTTGTGTACTTCACTGTACACAACAAATAATAAACAAAACCAGCAAAGAAGTTTTTTCTATCCAAGAGAGAGGGGGAAATGTGGGAAATGAATTTGTTGAGAGGTCTCAGGGCCTGACAGAGGGCTCACACAGTGCATCTGTGTGCAAACCTTGAGACAAGAAATGCTGACTTAGAAATGCCCTGGAATAGGACAGACATTGTTGGGAGAGAAATGGAGCTAAAACAAGTTTCAAAGGATGGCCTTGCAAATAAGACTGGATACTTTGGAGAAACAGAACTGTGAAAGATGCAGTGTAGTGGGACCCACGAGGGGTAATTTTAGATGATTGGCTTTAAGGCATCTACAGCATGGTGTGGCTAAAGCTGATAGGCCAAGAAACAATTATAGTGTATTGTAATTAGGAAAGAATTGGCTTCTGATTGTGCTGGTGTGAATTATAACATCTGTATTGTCTCACCCTTCTCATGAGACTGAAAATGGAATAAAAGTTTTTAGAAGACCTCTCAGTTGCCCCATTTTTGGGTCAGAAAAGAGAATTTTCTGACATTGAGGTGCTTTGCTGGGTCTCTCAATCCAATATTCCCGAAGTGGAAGCTCGGGATGCACTGCCCAGCTGGGTTTGTTTTTTTGTCTTTATTTTTTTTTTTTTTTTGTTGGTGGTGGTGTTTGGTTGTGGTTTTTTTTGTGGTTTTTTTTTTTTTTTGGGTTTTTTTTTTTGTTTGTTTGGTTGGTTGGGTTTTTTTTTTTGTTTTTTGTTTTTAAGGATAGAGATAACAGATGTTGCACATTTTCATCTTCCCTGTCTGAATGATCTATATTCTCATGGATTTATTCAGGTTGGAAAAAGCCTCTAAGGACATCAAGTCCTGTTAACCCAGGACCATTTTGTTCCCTCTAAACCACATCCCCCAGTGCCACAAGCACACAACTTCTGAACTCTTCCATACCACACCCACTGCTAATTCCTCTGAATGAAAAAAGGCAACTCAGGTTTCCTAAAAGTCCTTAAAAAGCAAAATAAAATCTCAACAGGTCCTTCCAGAACCTCAAGCCTTACAAGGACTAAAACATGCTTATATCCTCTTTTAGATGTTAAGGACAAGGAATAACACAGCAATAAAAAGGACTGGAAATTAAATAACCTAAACAAGCTGGGTGAATTTGTGGTCCTGTAGAACTACTTTGTTCTCTTAATAAAATATCTTAGGTCTCTTAATAAAATATCTGCTTAACAGGATAAAAACTTGGACCCATCAGAGAGTTTTCCATTTTTATTGTATAATCTTTAAAATGAATGTTGGCACATGGACATTTTCAACATTTGGTCACTGTGGAAAATTCTGAGATGCAATTGGGGTTTTTTTGCCTTAAGACTGATATTGCAAAGTCTGGAACAACCCTTTTCTTTAAATTAATCTTTGTGATCAGAGGTGGAAGCCCTATTTTATGAATGTGCACTCACACCCAGTGTCTTCCAAAGAGCCAGTTGAAATCTTTAAAATCTTTAAATCTGGTTTTAATAAAGGCAGGTCAGAGTAGCAAGAGGCAGAGCATGAAGCTTCTGAAGTGATAGGTGGAAAAATTAAAAAATGAATGCTTAAGAAAACAAGAGAAAAAACTTTAATTTCTGTGCAGTGGGGAAATGTGAAAACCTCAGAGAGAAACCAAGGATCCCAAATTCTAACCCTTCAAAAGCCAGTAGCATGATAGACTGACCTGGCCTTACTAGGCAGGGCTTTATTTTTTTATATTATAAAGGCTTTTTTACAATTAGCAGGTTTGCCCTCTGGACTCACCTATTCAGCTTTGAGAGGACAATGTTATTCTGGAGATGATTTGGAACAATTTTGGGGTTTTTTTAGGGAAAAAAGGGAGCAAAGTTTTTAAAATGCAAGTGAAACTGCCTTGTTATTTGAGCATTTTATGATGCTCAGCAAGAACATGGCAGTTTTGATAAATATACTGAGTGTGACTTCGTGGTGAAGTCTTATTATTTGGACTGTGGGATTTGCTACCAAGTTTACTACGTTTCATTTATTAGGAAAATCCCCTGAATTATGAGCACAACTGAGGGATCTCCAGGATAATGAACAAAGTATATTATGAGAAGCTTTGTGTTTGCTTATTGCTTGTCTTTGATTATTCATCAATTTGCAGCCCGTGGTAATTCACAATTCATCTGCCAACCGTTAATGTGAATTACTGCTGGGATTATGGCTGTTTGCTGCATTTCCTTGCCATATGAAAGAGAATATTGAACAGTCAATTGTCCAATATGTGCCTTTACTATGCACATAACCAGAAAAAAAACATAAGCATAGAAGTTGTGGATGTACTTTAAGATCTGTCCTGAGTATTGTTTTTATTTTATGAGCCTTAAGGGAAAATCTGTTCAAGAATTGCCTTTACATTTAGTTTCCCTGCTAGAAGAATGGGGAAATGGAAAAAATAATTAATTCCTTCATGTACAAATCAGCCAAAGGGAAGATGTCATAAAATCACAGAATCATTGTTGGGAAATGTGGTAAAGCTCAGTGTTATCCATCCTTTATATTAAATAATTGGGTTTTTTAGGTGTTAAAAAGATGAGTAAAATGACAAATCTATGTAATTCAGTTATTTAAATAACCAAGTTTTATAATCTTGACTCAATATACCTCTTTTTCTACTTGCATGTTTTACAATTTGTAATGTTTTTTTCCTCTGCTTTTTCGAATCTTGACATTTTGGGCAAAATTGAGGAAACTTTATTATAAATGCTGATGTCAAACTTCCTGTTAAGTTATTGAAAGGTATTTTTCTTCCCTTAAATCCCATTAAGACAAATGGAATTTAACAAGATTCATAACTACACCCTGGCCCAACATTGAAGTGATTTCATTGAATCAAAAATTTTACACATCTTACATTGCTTATTTGATTAAAGTTTAAAAGAACAAACTTCTACTCCACTAATTGTGCAAATTATTTCCAGACTCTGGATATGAAAGCTCCCAATATATGTCATTGTCAAGCATAACTCACTAATTACTAATTAATTTCATTAAGTAACTGCTGCCATAGAGGGAGGGAAAGAAGGAAAATGTAGCTTTGTGGGTTAAATCAAAATAAAAGAGGGTTGTGTGTGTCCATTGCAAGGTCAAAATACTTCCCTATTTTCAATTAGGAGCAAGTGTGGATCCAAAAGTCTGCTTTGTAACAGTAAATGAAATTTAAACCCCCAGATGTGGAATTTTCACATTCCTGCAGTGCTGCACAATTTACTCTGCACAGGTACCTTGTCTTAGTTATTTAAAAATAGACTTCATGTGTTTTAATTAAAAATTACTGTGTCATAAATTCTGCAACTCTTTGGCACAAAGGCCATGACATGTTAGCAGGAATTTTCAAATGCAAACTGCGTTCCCAGCACCTTCTGGTGGGTCCTTTCATCACTTGGTCAGCTGTTCTGTCTCTTGATTCCAACAACAACAACATCCAGCTCAGTGAGAAGGAAATTAAATTTCAAATATTGAGTCCCTATAGAGCATGTCTCCTCGTGGCTCCCTTAATCAAAATATGCTCCACTTCAGAGAGGAAATTAAATCAAGGTGGCCAGCTTCCCTCTCCTCTGTCTCCCCCCATGAACAAACCAGCCAGAACTGCACTGATTTATTGAGGAAGAGTGATTTCTAAGGGGTAAAAAGTGCATTTGGAACGAAAACACAATGCCCCTGCGAAGCAGAGGAGAATAGAATTTCCATTCCTGCTCCAGTTTAGTAGAAAATCTCTTTGCAGTATTACCAAAGGTGTTATAAATGTCCCATGAGGAGGAGGATAAACAGTCATACTCTGGGATGTGAATCCAGCCACGTGTGGCAGGGAATCGAGGGATGGATACAGATTTAAGTTGGTTTTCTGGCACTTGCTGAGCTCAGTGTGGGAAGTATGAGGTGCTTGGAATGTCCCTGGTCCTGGAGGGGGGCTTGGACTCTCAGGATCTCCTGAGGGAGCCAATTCCCACTCACAGGGAGATCCCAGGAGACATCAGAAAGTCTGGGAACCAGGAAAATAACAAACAAACAAAAAAAAATTCCAGGGATGACCCTTATCCAGCTGGGAACCAGGAAAATTGCAAAAAATTCCAGGGATGACGCTTATCCAGCTGGGAACAAGGAAAATTACCAAAAAATTCCAGGAATGATCCTTATCCAGGTGCTCGACTTCCCTCAAAAGTTTTATCACAAGCTGATGGCCACCAGCTGTGTATTAGAGCTTTGTTGATTTTTTTCCCTTTTACCATTTCCATGAAAAATCTCCAACACGTGGAGCAAAGTTTTCAGCTCATTTTGTGAGAGAAGACTCAGGTAGGAAAATAAAGTTCAGAAAACAAAAGGGATTTTTTGATGCTTAATAGGAAGGTGTGTAGTGGGAAATGTTTAATGTCATGTAGGGGAATGAAGCACCTGAATCCTGCTCATTTTCTATGGGATTCAGTTACCATCTGTGCCTCCAGAGTCCAGCCCTTAACATTTTAATTTAAAAACCAGTCTACAGTTAAAACAGCTCAAAATCTGTGTAGGTTTTCCACCAACCCATTAAAGAAAAATTAGTTTGAAAACTGTAGCACCTTTTGTCTGGGTTCTATGCAAAACCATCCCCCAAACTAAATATAGCAGTTTTTATTCCCTAGCAGAGAGGAAAACAAAGGGACCTATGTCTGTGCATAGGATTAGAAGACTGGAGACAGGATTTATTTCAAAAATAACCAGCCCCTGGGCTGAGAGCTCATCACTGGAAGTCCTGCTACTCTGTTCAGCTGATTCAACAGAGCATGAGCTGGAAAAGGCAATGTGCAGACACCAGAGTAAAGTCTAACAATTAAAACACCTCCTAATGAACCAGCAGTGCAGCATATGTCTCCCTGTCAAAAGCAAATCGTTTAACAAACATTACCTTGGATAATTTATGCTGTTCTGAGGGTGACTCACAGAAAGTTGGTGATTCAATGACCTATCTGGGTCTTGCTATTGTTAGATTGCCAGCTCCAGCTCCTTTTAAGTGCCACTCCAACAATGCGACTGATTAGGAGAGCGAAGCCTTATCAAAATGAAGCTATAAAAGGACTATTTTGCATGTTTGTTTGGAAATGCTAAATCCTAAATCTGGGCCTTATCTCAGCACTGAGGTGTCCAATCAAATGGTGTTTTACCCAGTAGCAAAGTGGCCTTTACCCTCATGAATGCACACTTGACATGCATCCCCAAAATCTACAGAACTGCATTTTGGGGCATTCTTTCCTAGGGGAAATTTAGCAATTTAGCAATTTTATGCAGAGAAAATTATTCAGATAATTTTGTGTCCGCAGAGTTTTAATTATAATACTGTCAGCTGCTTCACCTGTTCCTGCTCAGTTCTTGGTCATGATCAGTCCATGCTTGTTTCTTGGCCCCATCTACCATCACTGAGATAAATTACTTCTTGGAAACTTTGGTCTTGAACTTCTCTCTGAATCATAAAATCATGGAATGGTTTGGGTTGCAAGGGAATTTAAAGCCCATCCAATTCCACCCCCTGCCCTGGGATGGAATTCCATACCTTCCACTGTGCCAGGCTGCTCCAAGCCCCAGTGTCCAACACTGGGCACTGCCAGGGATCCAGGGGCAGCCACAGCTGCTCTGGGAATTCCATCCCAGCCCCTGCCCACCCTGCCAGGGAACAATTCCTTATTCCCAATAAACCATCTAATCCTGCCCTCTGGCAGTTTGAAGCCATTCCCCCTTCTCCACTCCATCCCTTGAAAATAGTTTCTTTCCATGTTTCTTGTCAGCTCCTCAGGTATTGGAAAGCTACAATTAGGTCACCTCTAAGCTGAATAACTGCAGCAACAAGATTTCTTGTAGTGTATTTTTCAAGATAAAATAGTTTCTTTCCATGTTTCTTTTCAGCTCCTTCAGGTATTGGAAAGCTACAATTAGGCCACCCCTAAGCTGAATAACTGCAGCAACAAGATTTCTTGTAGTATATTTTTCAAGACAGTGGGTAGATGCTGTAAAACAGACTCACAAACTAAAAAAAAAATTAAATATTGCTGTTGTCAAAAAGAAGTGTAAGAAGTCACTCAAATGGCTCCATGCTGGAAAAGTTGGCTCCTTGGAATTTAATTCCCATTTATCCTGAAGCAGCAGCAGACAATGACATTGAGCAAAATAAACAAATTTCTCTTATTTTTGCCATTGAGCTGCTGGTGGAGATTTGGGGACACTGAAGTATTTCTATAAAGGGCCACAAAGATTATTTTTCTTTCATTGTTGTGAAATACAAATTGTCTGCTGCAATTGTCTGTACAGATGGTGGGTTGTGATTCCTGCTTAGAGACCCAACCCCAGCTCCTCCAAACTCACCTGTTGGAATCTTGGTTACTGAGAATTCCAGACTTTCTGTGCTGCCAAGCACTGACCCCCAAGAGAACACTGCATTGACCTGAGGCCCTGGAGGAGCTTCCAAAACGGAATGACAGAACTGGGATTGTGGGTGTGCAGTTTGAGTAGAGGTGTGTGATATCACAGGGTGGGAAACTCAGAGTTTAAGGGTTTAGAATACAGTAATAGATATAAAGCAGGATGGAGGGTTTAGGGTGGAGGCTGCTCCTTCTTCTTCACCTTCTTCTCCCTGGGTTTGGGTGGTTTTGTGTCACTGGATAAAAATGTCCCCATTGCAGGAACAGGTGGTTGGGTATTGGGTTAAAAGTAAAAATAATTTAGGTGTCATTTCTTAATTGGACAGTTTATCCTTAAAAGGCCTTGTAGAGAGAGAAACTGGCCTCCATTTTTAGATTGTTGGAGTGAAGTGCTGCAGAACTCAGGGTTTGTGAGACTGTAACAGAGATAATAAACATCTGAGTCCCAATGAGAAATACCACTCACCTTTATATTTTATATAGGAACACCCTTTGCATTTGTATTAAATCACTGCATTTGAGAAAGGTGGAGGAGCTGAAGAGACATTTTACACCACATTAAGCTCAGGTGTGGTTTATTCATAGAGGACACAGAAAACCAGGTTATCACGAGTTAAGGGCCCTTCACGCAACAGCTGATACATAATGGCAACTCATGTGTGCTTTGTGTTTGCCCTGTATTTCCCCTGCAGAACAGGATGCGATTTATGCAAACATGGTGTTTTCAATGAAAGCTGGTTGAGTAAACTCAAATTACCTTTCCTTTCCTGCCTGCAATTCACGTGTAAGAGAAAAGGAGAGCAGCAGATGCATATCAAATTTATTGTTTCTTGGTATCTCAGGCAGGGCAATATTTGCTTCTCTGGCAAGGCCTGACTGGACTCTTTCTAAAATTGGCAGCCATCACTGACTTGAATGGGTTTAAAATGCAAGCTAAAGATGTCTCTTTATGTAAATAAGCAACATATTTTATATTCTCAGCCAGTATCCTCTAGCACAGCCTGAATGTGTTTGTGAACAACCCATCATTACATCTTAAAAAAAAACCCAAAAACCTCAACATTTGTTTGTTTGTATAACATTTGTTTTAACTCTGTGAATTGTTTATGCCTGGTGGGAAGTGATCAAAAAATCTTAACGATTTGGGATTATTTTGGGGACATCTATGGCAGTGCTGACTCTTGATTCTTCTACTAGCACACACGAGTCACTCTGAGTTTCTGTGCTCTCTAAAACTGGGCTGCAATTATTAATCTTGATCTGGAATCTGATGCTGGTGTTTGAAAGCAGCAGAATTTCCAGGGCTATCATTACAGGCGTGTGAGTCACATCCCATCCTGAAGTTTTTGGGTTGTGCCACTTGCTGTGGGTAACATTTACACTCAGCTTTGCCACAGAATGCTAATTCCTGCATGGTGCTCTGCGGGAGCCAAATTTTGTGCAAATATTCACTACCTAAGCCTTGCAGAACATTTCCTGGGAGTAAATATGTTGTAGTCCTCAGAGGGGCAGGGAGAAGAGAGTGGGAGGGAAAGAAAAGCTCTCCTCTCTTTCCCTGCAAAGAGCAGGAGCAGTTTTCCCTCTTCTTACAGATTTGTGTGAAGTGTTTCCCTTGTTTCCTGGACTGTGGAACACAGATTGCTTTCTCTGTTTCTGTCCACTTGAGCCTGGTTTTGTCCTTGTTTTATGGGGAAGATAACTGAGGGAAGAAGGAGATTGCACAGAAATTGTGCAGCAGCTCTGGCATGGATTCATTCTGAGCAGGAGCACTCACCATTGCACTGCCCCTTGCCACACCTCTGTATTTAACTTTCTTCCTGCCAAAATGGTTCTGCTCAATGGTTTTAACATGGATATTTGCACCATTTTATAAGAAATCCTTGTTAAGCAAACACTCATGGATCTAAATGTCAGAAGGAAAAAGAAAAAAATCACATTTGGCTGCTGAAACACCTCTATGATTAATTGAAAGAGACTCTCAGAATTTGTCAGTGAAAATGCATCATGTGTCCGTCAGGTACAAAAAGCATTTTGAATACAGTCCTGGCCCAGCATAGGAGGAGAGATTTTATGGTTTCATCCTAGGCCTTGAGAGGCATTTCTGTTCCTTTTATTCTGGATGGAGATAAAGAAAATGACAGAGAAAATTTCAAGCCCTTCTCTGTCTGGAACTGGAAGTTGCTCACACTGCTCCATACAGTGCAAACAGGGGAAGATCACTGTAACAGGTGAGTTGACAAGACTGATTCCTCATATTCTTAAAGACAAGTGTGCTCTAATGCTCTCACTGCAACACGTGAAGGTCAGAGAGGGAAAACAGAGTTTCACAAAAGTGAATTTTTGTCTTTGTGCTCTGAGTTTAACAAGCTGAAAATGAGCAAAGCCACACGGCAGAGATGCTGGGCCAGGCTTTGCTGTATCTATCCATGTATCTGTGCCAAGCACAGAAAAATACCAAGGACTTGTTAAGTGATGTATTTTAAGTGATCAGCTACACGGGCTTGCAGTCACGCACCTCCTACAAGTGCCAGTGATCCATCAGCTCTCCAGCACGCAGGCATCTCATTACAATGGAGAAATCTCCTCAGACTTGCCAGATTTGTCAGATTTGCCACTCAGTGTATGCCCTTTGTTCATTGCTGTGTGCTGGACTTTGTGTGCTCTATCCTGTCCTCTTCCCAAATCAACCAAATCCTTGTTTTCCTGATGTCAAGTGAGTTGTAAAATGCAGTCTTGGCTACAGCCTGAGTTCTTTTATTTTGCTTTCTTTGTTGCTGAGGCCTTTTCTGCTCTGAAAACACATTTACATTATCATGGATAGTATAGATATATAGATAAATATCTTATATATCTTACAGATAGCTTGATTCTAAAATAGGAACCAGATAGAAGCTATCCATCACTCATTAATCTATCACTTTCATTCAAATGTGAAGGTTTACTTCTCATGTGTTTTCCAATCTTTTGCAGTGGGTCTGCTGCAGAAAATGCCAGCTCTAAAAGTGGCAACAGGAAAAAAAGGTGAATTTTTCCTTGTAATTTCAAACGTCTGTGTCACCTGACTACAGTCCTCATTTTCAAATCAGGATGATGATAATAAGGACAGTGGTGAATTATTAGAAGAAATGTTTCTGCTGTTTGTTGGTGTTCTGAGCCAAAGGGATATGATATTTTTGCCCTTTCACTGAAATCCAGAGAAGACTGTTATAAAAAGGGTTCTCCTACCATCTGTTTTGAACATTCAAGGCACAGCAGCCAATGCCCATGGGATGACATTTGCTGTTGTGTAAAAGTACAAGTACAGTGTCTCCTCCTCAGTTACCCTCCAGGCTTACAAGCTCCAGGAGTACACAGGATTTTCACAGTGAGTTGCACAACAGTGGATTTCAGCCAAAAAGTAAATGATATCAACTAAAGGCAGCATCTGTAAAGCCCTACCTGAGTAATTCATGACAATGTCATTTTTTTCCCCCTCCTGCTCAAATGCCAAACTTGTTGCAAAATATTGCAAATTGTGCCACAGGTTTTGGAGGAATCTGCCCTCTTGCAACGCTGAGAAAAAGACATGATCTTATGATTTGATGTAGAGAGAGATATGAGGTTGGATTTGATGACCTTGGAGATCTTTTCCAACCTAAATGACTCTGTGAAAAGGGTAGAAGTCTGTCATCCTTAGAGACAGAATCCTACATTTAACTGCTGTCCCTCAAGCTTCTCCTGTATTTTGACTCTGTGGGGCACAAGCACCACCTCAGCTCTTGCTGATGGCAGTTCTAAATCCTTCCCACCCAGTAATTCCAGGGCAAGAGTTTGAAATGGATTTGTGACAGCAGCTAAATGTCACGGTCCTCTAAATACAACATTAAGTAAGTGGATTTAAAGCAGGTGGCTTAAATACTTTAGTGGGAACCATGATGAAAGGAAATGCCTTGGCAGATCTGCAGGGCTGTCCCCATGATTGACATCCTCAGGTATCACTGGTGCTGCAGCTGGGACCTGGAATTTCACATCTTAATCTACGTTTGACTAATTTTGCAGTACTGAGGGGCTGGCAGTGACTGAGCAGAGTGTGAGCAGACACAGAGGGAGAATCAGCTCCTGATGCACCACTGATCCTGACCATGCATGGGGTGGCTTGTAAAGGGCATCTTTGCGTGGGGACACTTCTCTGGTGGACAAAACTGAGAGCTGAGCATTGAATGAGAATGGGAAGAGTGAGCCTAAAGAGAGGTTTTTTTCTCTTTTTGTAAAGGGCTGCCCAGGAGAGCTGTTACTTCTCCCTATGCACATCACAGAATTAGCACCATGGTGTGGTCAGATCAATAAATCTTGCCTAATATTAGGCTACTAAAAATTATCCTTGTCATATCTGCTGCCTGTTTAGGCAGAGGAGAGAGGAAACCCCTCCAAGCATTTATTTGTCCCAGATGTTCATATGTAAAGCATGGACAGTGCTCAGAGTGCTCCATAGGCTGCTTTTTTCTGCAGGAGAGAGACTTTCACACAACTGCCATGAACCCCACACATAAACCAATCAGAAAGGCAACAACTCAGTCTTCAGTCATAATTTTGCAGGGTGGGCTGGGCCAGAGACCAAATTACAGCAGTCAAAAATCACAGAGCAACCTTCTGAGTCATTGTCCTTCTCTCTGTTCGTGGAATGACATAGGGATCCCCTGAAGAAGAAAGGAATACCTGTCCAGGTAATTGTCATCACCCATGCACACACAAAGGCTTAATTGGAATTACACAGAAAACAGCAGCTCTGTTGTTTCCTTGCACAAAAGGACTAATTTTGCAGCCTCAGTATTTTCCTCACCCCCTTTTAAAATATGAATATATGTGGATGTGACAGCCTGGTCAGAGAGCGAGGAAACAAAATAAGTTTTCCCAAAATTAACTTGTAAAACTTTAAAAAGTTAAAAATAAACAATAATAACTTATTATTATAAATAACCTACAAGGGTTGTTTTCGTACTCTCTGTTTTCTTGTTTTGCTCAAAAATTTTTTATAAGAAAAATGTTTTATTAATTAACAAGTCAAGTGAAATGGATTGATTAATTAATCAATCTAGTCTATCTGTATCAGAACAATGTATAAAAAGAAAGAATTCAAAGTAAAACAGCTATGCAGTACAAACGAGCCCTCTGGTGAGTCTGTGTAGTTTCTTACTCAACAGCAACAAATATATTATTTATTTTATTGCTTGAGTGTCTAGGAAGAGTTAAATCTCAAGGGCTCCAGGCAGCAGTGTGTGAGTTGTAACAACTGATTTTGTGGCTGATTTAACCATGTCAAAGTTGGAACCTGATGTCTTATTTTGAGTGTGGAGGAAGACACAGAGGGGAAAAAAGAAGAGTGACTGAGAGACAGACATGAGTACCTAAAGTAAATTGTTCTATCACAATCAGATAAAATTTCTGGTAAATATGGAAACCTGAAAGGCTGACAGGCAGCAAATTTAGGAAATATGAGAGGCACTACGAAAGCATCAGCTCTCTCATTTTGTCTGGTACTGATGAAGTTTTTCTCACATTACCCATTTGAGCATTATGCAACAAAGCCAGAGTTGCTTCCTACTCCAGAAAAACTAATGTTCTATAAAACTTGCTGCTGCTTTAATATTTTCCTATTAAAGTGGCATAAAATGCTGTTATATCATTTTAAGGAAATGAATGGATGTTGGCCTAGTTTATTATCAATTCTTGTCACCAACTTTTTCTGCAAGCTGCAGGAAAGGGAGATCATAATTTGCAAAGTTCTGTGATCTAATGAGAGTCTGTAAAATATGCTTTGGAATGAACCCTGCCCTTCAGATCCCCAATGTGGCCATGGAATACTCACTTTACATTTGGACAAAACCTGGAAATTCACCTTCTCACATCTCTGAAAGGCCTGTGGAAAAGAGGGATTTGTGTTTTGCCTTTTGTTGAGCCCCTCCTGTGGTGTCGACATCCCAGCACAGCTCACAAGTGTCCTCCCCTAAAAGAGAAAAATAGATTTCAGCAATGACAATGTGTATTTTAAAGAGGGCACGTCTGAGTTACTGTGTGAGCAGAAGATCTGAAAAGGGAATGTAACCCAAATTTAGGATTAATACTTTTCAAACCCCCATCCTGGTATCCTCTTCCCTGCCACAAAATCCACTGTCACCTTCCTAGTGGTCAAAACTGGTTTAAATCAGGCTCAAGCAGAATGGATTTTAAGGTATATGCACACTTTATTTATTTGATTAAAATTCTGGTCCACACGACTCCAAATTCTTCTGTGTTGTAATTTGTCCCAAGCATTTTTGTAGCTTTAACTTCATCTGTCACAGATTCATTTTTCATGCAGGGTTTCATCCAGACATGGTGTAATAGTCCACCATCTAGGGCTAGATTTATTATTTAGTTTTCATTAGATTTTTTTCCTATTTTCTCCTTAAGACACAGTGAATTGAAGAAATTGCACTATGCAAATACTTTTTGAGAGTGTCAGCTCTCTCTATTTTTTCCACTTTCTGGAGTAAAAATATTGCTGTCATTTTTCTTTAGTTGCAATTTCATGAAGCCCAATATTTAATTTTAGGATATTAAGCCACCAAGAGTTTTCACTTTTTATTAAATAAAATCTCTCTTCATGTAAAACACAGCCATTTTTAGGACTTTTCTGAAGCCTACTTTTGGTTTTGTGGGGGAGTTTAATTTTATTTTTTAATTTTTCTTTCTCATTTGCTGCTCTAATCCACAGTGATTTTCTAGGAACAAATAAAAAACCTTTCAACCACTTCTAATCAGTCCCAAATGTATCTCACATCCACGTTGCCAAGGACTGTATTCCCTGCTGCACAGTCAGGAATCTGCAGCAGGCACTGCAATTTTTATAACAACCACTTTTAAACACTATGGATTGGAATCAAAGCTGGTTCTGTCCTCTCCCAAACAATTCCTGCTAAAGCTGCTCCGTTCCCAACAGGAGATGTGGAAGGTGAAGGAGAAATGTCTCATCTGAACCATGGGGCTGACCAGAGGGACCTGGACATGCTCCAGAAGTGTCCCCAGAAATCACAGGAGGTTTGACAGCACCAAGGGCAGGTGCTGCCCCTGGCTTGGGGCAACCCCTGGGATCAACCCAGGCTGGGATAAGCAGATGGAGCAGCCTGGGAGAAGGATTTGGGGGTGCTGGTGGTGACAGCTGGACCTGCCCCAGCCCAGAACCCCACAGTGAGGGGGGATTGTGCCCCTGTGCCCCCTCAGGTGAGAGCCCACCTGAGAGCTGCCTGAGCCCTGAACCCAGCACAGGGAGGAGCTGGAGCTGCTGCAGAGAGCCCAGAGGAGGCTCCAGGATGAGCAGAGGGATGGAGCAGCTCTGCTGGCAGGAAAGGCTGGCACAGCTGGCATTGTTCACCTGCACAGGAGAAGCTTTGGGCTGAGCTCAGGGTGGCCTTGCAGGGCCTGAAGGAGCTGAGAAGAAGGATGAAAACAGAATATTCACAAGGGCCTGGAGTGACAGGACAAGGGGGAATGGCTTCAAACCAACAGAGAGTTGTATTAGATGGGATCTTGGGAATGAGGAATTGTTCCCTGGCAGGGTGGGCAGGGGCTGGGATGGAATTGCCAGAGCAGCTGTGGCTGCCCCTGGATCCCTGGCAGTGCCCAAGGCCAGGTTGGACACTGGGGCTTGGAGCAGCCTGGCACAGTGGAAGGTGTCCCTGCACATGAGATGATCTTTAAATTCCCTTCCAACCCAAACCATTCCATTGATTTCATGATTTCTTCCTCTTAGCAGTTCCTTTGAACCAGAGCCCACCAGGCTCTGTGGGGTTTCAGATGAGTCCGTGTGTTACAAAAAATGCATCTTTGCATTGCTCAGTGAACAAACCAAAGAAATGTGGGAGCAAACAGAACATCTCCCCGTCCTCCAGACCAGCTCTGCCAACATTCCAGCCCTGAAAAGCAGTTGCAAAACTTTACCAGGCATTCACTTCAGATAAATACCCCTGGCATAAACAGCCCAGTGACTGCACACAATGGCATTTGACCCTAATCATGGAGAAATGTGGAGACAGATGCCACACATATAAAGAGAGTTTGGCCAATAAATGGAATCATGCCCAAAACATTCGCCCCTGCCCACCACCCCCTCTTCCTTTTCAGGATTACCAGGTGGAATACACTGAGGGCTTGGATTTTTTCCCTGTGCATTTGACTTTCACAAGCAATATTTTATTTTTGAAGGTTTTGACTCATGATAATTCATTTTAAAAATAGGCCCTTCCTTGCGTGCCTTTCATGCCCAAATGCCAGCTCTACTTTCAGACTGGAAAGTTTCCTCTTTTTTTTTAATGTGAATTGAAGACTGGCTGGTCAGCTTTCACTACTGATTGAATCCTTCAGCTTTGTTCTGGATCATGATTATGTTTGATGATGAATCAAGTTAGTTTCTGTGCTTGACAACCAGTAAATAAAAAAATCTAGTTTAAAAAATTATTTCAAGGGAAATGAAGTTTAGAGAGGGTGGAAAAAAACCCCCAGTCTAATGAAAGCCAAGTTCTTGAAAATAAAACTAGGGGACAGATAAAACTGAAGTGAAATGCAAATTATAAAGACAGTTTCTTTGCTGAATCAGGCAAGTGTCCAATTCACTGTTTCCATGAAACATGGTGCTGTGCTCACTTGTCACAGACAATTTGTAAATTCCAGCAGGTCTCCTGTTTATTCCAACCATTGCTCCAGCAGATATTACATATTTGCTGTGTTTTTAATATCACATTTAAAGAAATTAACACAGATTGTGGGCTGGCAGGAAAAAATGTCCCTGGGGAGCTGCAAGTTTGTACCCTGCCTTGGGTAAATGAGTCAAACCCCATCACCTCTCCCCTCTGGCACAGGCTGTGGGAAGCAAAAGCTTCAGCTCACACCTGCTCAACAGGATATCTCTGCTGGAAACCTCGTTCAATAAATTATTATGGAGATGCCAATAGGAAATAATAATAATTTCGCTGAGACAAGAGGCCACCAGTTACTTTGAGGAGCCACTGAGGTAATTATGTGCTGATAAATTGTGTAATAGTGTATTTTGGGACTTTATGTCATTTAGGTGTTGCACAGATCATCTTTTCTTGCCAAAGCTGATTTGTTCTCCTGGTGAATGCGGTCTGTAAAGAGCATGGGGGTGGTAAAGGGCTAAATCCTGAGCACAAAATGCCTGCAAGGAATTCTGCTGTAGCAACTCAGTCACTTCAGAGCACCCCCAAAATGCTCTCGTTCCTCTTCTCCTCTCTTATGGACATCATTATGATTTGCAGCATTTGATTTTTGCAGCTCTGTGGTTATTCATTGACACATTCCTTCCTGTATTGTAAAGACAGAGTACAAAGAATCAAATGTCAAATTTCTTGTCATTTTTCAGCCTCAAAGTGCCCGAAGTAATGTCAGGGATTTTTCCTGTGTTTCTGGTTGTAGGATGCTATGACAGAATTATACTGGATTTCTGCTGGCAAAACACTGGCAGAGCTCTCTGCAGGTACAGGTGGGTGGAGAGCTGACAAGAGACTCTCTGCATGCTTGGTGTGATGGTGTTCAGGAGATTTTTGATAGTAATGGAGTCTAACCTGATAAAAACAACCTCTCTGTGTTACAGGCTCCTGGAATTCTCTGCTCCTGCAGCAGGGACACAGGGGTTATCCCACCAGCACAGATGCCCTCTTTGCCTGCCCAGTGCCTCCAAATATGCTGATCTCATGTGAAAGGTTCAAAAACAACTGGGCAGAAGGATGAGACAAGAAGACAGATTGTATAATTTCATTTTTCTTAAGGAAACAATGGGAAAACCTTATTGTTTAAAAAAACCTTCCCCTCCCCTTCCCCCCAGTGGCTTTACATGCAAAATATCCATAGGATCCCATCAAAACTGTGTCCAGTCACTGCAAACTGATGATTTTTAGCTGTGCTACAGCCATGGGATACACCTAAGATGCATCTTGGGTGGCCCTGATTTCCCAGGAGATATTTAAAAGTCTGGCTCCATTCCTTTTCCCATTGTTGTGGTGCCATGGATTTTCTCACACCAGGCACCAGTGTCCCAGGATTTTGTTCATCTCCTGCACTCTGTCTCTGATCTGGAGCTGCACCCCTGCCAGGACACCAAAAACAAAACAAAAATAATTTCTTTTGCATTCCTGGCAGTTTTGAAGGATGTTTAATGACCTGCTCCTTTCCCTTTGTGTTGCAAAGATCTGGGGACTCTTGCCAGATCCTGGGGTCCAGAATTCCTCCTGCACCACTTCCAGCCTGCTGCAGTCATGAGGGGAAGGAAAGCAGCTGTCACACAGCCGCAAAGCAAAAAAACACTGCTTGTTTTTGAAAATATTTTCCTATTTTCACAGGTCTTCCTTTAAACTGTCCCCTCCATCTTCTCCACACTTTGCATTTCACTCGGATCTTGTTTTCCAGCCTTGTGTGTGTGTGTGTGTGCCCTGCTCCCAGACTCTCCTGGCCTGGAAATTGTGCATTTTTTCCCAAGGGGAACACACAGACTTTCTCTTTGAAATCTGCCTGGAGTGTGGCAGCAAAAATCCTCCATTGTCATTTCACATTCAGGGAACGAACAGGGGAAGGAAGGTTCTTCACTCTCCGATTGTTGCAAAGGGGAAAAGGGAATATTTTTGTCAGCTGTCCACACTAGGTGGTATTTTTTTTTTTTTATTTTTGTTGCACTGCTGGGCACAGAACTTGTGAATTCATTTCTGTCTTCAGTCATTAGACAGGTACCTCCAAATATTCAGCTTGGGATTTGGCAGTGTGCTGGAGCACATGGGTGCATTTTATTAAAATCATCTGCTCTGCAACAAGGCAGAGAACATGTGAAATTCCCTCACATTTTCACTCTCTCAGCCTGGAATAACCATTCCCTTTTCACCCTGGACAAGGCACCAACTGGGCAGTCTCAATTTCAGCTGAATCAGCAGCAAAGTGCATTTCTTCAATTTAGAGTGAGTGTTGGACATGGATTTCTGCTGGATTCCACCTGGAATTAGATTATTCCCAGTATTTATAGAAGATAAATACTTATATACTAGAAGATAAATTCTTATATACTATAAGGTTATTCCCAGTATTTATAGACTCCTGAGGCAAACATACTTTCCTGCCACCTTTTTGAAAAAGTTTCAGCTCAGAGTTGTCTTCTACTGGCTTGGCTGTTTGTATCCCTTGTTTCTGGTCTGGTTTCTTTGTGCCCCATAATTCAAATAGCTCTCATGGAAATACTCTCCTTCTAGCACTGTAGAAATGGGCAGGTTTGGCTGTAGGATATTCATGAGATGTGATGCAGAAAACATTCAAATGTTGGGGTTTGGCTATTTCAAGTAGAGGTTGTCGGCAATTAATTGAAAAGCTCTTATTTGCTTTTATATTTTTGTTTATTTTGGATTCTGGTGTGTTTTTCCCACAAATATTCCAAATTCAGTAGAAAGCAATGCAGTGACAGTGAGTAGCCTGGATGTAAATGGTTTGGAAAAAGCTTTCAAAATTGTCAGTACAATTTTTATCAGAGAATCACAGGATTATTTGTCCTGGGAAGGACCTTAAAGATCCAGTCCCAATCTCCTGCCATGGAAAGGGACACCTTCCACAAGACCAGGTTGCTCAGAATCCCTTCCAGCCTGCTCTTGAACATTTCCAGGGATGGAGGTATTCCCACAGCCCCTCTGGGCAAATACAAAATAGTATTTTACATTTTTGATCTATAAAACTTCATTTTTAGTGACTATTTTGCATTTTTTTTCCCTTAAAAAATTTTCAAGCACTAACTAAAAAGATAAAAACATTCAATAATGTTAAGAAAAAGATATATTCTTATTCTTCAGAAATTACATAATGGGAGTCAAGTCAACTGTTTTTCATTTTTGGAGTTGTTTTTTAATTGCTGCACTCTATTTGGTGGAGGGAAGGCAATATTTTTGAAATTGAAATTTTCTCAAAAGACCTAGTGGTGCAAGGAAACCACTTTCAGCTGGTCCTAAGCATGACAGATTTAATCAGAAAACATTTTGTACTAAAATGTCCTTAAGAAATCACTGAAACCTCTTCAGGTCTTGTGTTGCTCCCTTCAGAATTTTTAAAGACGAGGAGTAAATGAAATTAATTTTGAGACCTGTGTGTGTGTGTCTTTGAGTGTAGAATAGTTCAATGTTAGTCCTGGACTAAAATGTGAAATTATGATCAGAAAATCTCCACTTTGCTTCTCACAGTAAGAGAAAATACACTGCCCATGGCTGGGGTTATGTAATGTCCATCTATATTATGTCCTTATATAATTTGTGCAGTAGATTTAGTGACAATAACATGGGTTTAATGTTTGGAGAGGGTCAAAGTGCCCCAAAAGGAATCGGCAAAAGAATTCTACCCCCTCCTCTCCTGGAGCCTGAAATCTGTGAGAATGTGAGACAGAGGGAGAGCTGAATGTGTGGGAAAACAATTTACCTGGCAACCTGTCTGATGTTTGCTGACTGTTGAGGGTGAGAAACCTACAGCTCTGCAAGGAAAAAATCCCCCATTAACTTTGCTGCCAGAAGAAAATGAATTTAAATTCCACTGTAGGTGCTTTTAAAATAAATCTGTAATTCTAACTCCAACAAGTGCAGCTGAGCAGAAGAATCTCAGCAGAATCTGCTCACGTTTTTCTGGGTTTTTGGATTCAGGGGACATGTGGGAACATGAGTGTGAGGGGCCTGCAACCCCATATGTGTGGGGATCCTCTTGGCAGCCAGAATCCTCCTTCAGGAAGGGATCCAAGGCAAGTTCTTGATGTGCTCCTAGGGATTAATAAAGCAGCAGAACGGGAAATGGTTATGGGATATGGATACAGTGATTGCGTGAGGGATGAAGTGCTGGTTATCCCTGTGCTTGGCAGGTGACTGGGTAAAAAATCCTCCTGAAAGGTTTCATGAATTGCAATGTGGGGTGAGAGGAGAATCCTCCCAGCCTGCATCCTCCTGTAAGTTTAAAATGACCCCCTTATCATTTATAAGGGTCTTCTCTCATTAAAAAGTGATCATCCAAGGCTGTTAACATTTTCAAATATTTTCCTTGTCATAAGTGAAGTGCTGCAGGTGTCCTGTTGACCTGGCAGAGAAAAGGAGGAGCCTGATTGAGACATAAATGCAGGTGGATTTAGGAAGGAGGCAGAGTTTAGTCCTTTACTTGGCTCACCTGGTTTTTCTAGACCTCTGAGAAAGAAAGTGAGATATGTAGGCCTTTGACATCAAACTCACTCATTTGTCATCCTGCACATGGCTGGTATCACATTTCTTTTCATTTCCAGTCAAGGAGTGCCTTCAGCAGCCTCACCTTCACCCTCATGGACAGGGAAATGGTGGGATGGTTCTTCTGTGAGAAAAGGCAGCAATTTTCCCCTCAGTTCTGTGCCAGTTCTAGTGAGTTACTCTCATTTATTTCTTCATGGCTGGTGTATAAAGGGCTTTGTTGCCACCTGGCAGACACTGCTTGCTGACCCAAAATTGTGACCACATCACAAAGTGGTCCAGCTAAAACTGGAAGGGCTGAGAGAGGGTGGGAGCCTGCAGGCTTCACCTGGAGCTGACCAAAGCTGAAGTGCTGAGGGGCACTCGCGCTCTCCAAGGTGTTTGAGTTGGTTTTACAGAATGGGTCAGGCTGGAAGGGACCACATAGGGTCACTGGTGCCACCTCCCTGCTCCAGCAGGGTTAGATCTTAAAATCAGAGCTCAGGGAAGGAGAAAGCTCGGCATGCTCAGCCCTTGCAGCTGCTCTGCACTCGCTGTTCCCGACACTGATTTATGCTGCGGGGGAGCAGACAATGCCTCAGAACACAATAATAGACTTTGGGTTTGTTTACTGACTTTCATGCCCTGAAATGCTCTGAGCAAGCTCCACAAATGGCAAGTGAAATGTGAACAGATCCATGTGCTGCAGAGTTCCGTGGGTGAGTTAACCCCCGGAGACTTTCCACTTGTGAACCTGCAGCCCACCCTCTGCTCGAGGCCCTGCACCCTTTCAGCTGCCCTTCTCTGGCAGTTTTTCCCAGAGATTTGGTGGCAGAAATCTTCCCCTGCTGGGTCTGATGCTGTTGTCCCCATGCGGTGACCTGGAGAGCCCTGCAAGCCCAGATCCTGCTGTTCTGGTGGCACTTTGTGGGAAGCAATATCTGCCCAAAACTGTGGGCTCAGCTGGTAAAGCTTTGGGATGTAAACCTGTCCCAACACCTTGTGTGCAACAAAAGCCTGAGTGGACAAAATTCAGCAGCCAGCCTGAACTCATCCTGCCTAAATTTCTGTCTTAGAGCACTTCCAGCTGCAGAAAGCACCTGCTGGGCCAGAGTGTTAAAGATCACCAACCTTTTTTACCAATGCTCCTTCTTCTCCCCCTGCTTTCCCTTGAACTTCTGTCCCATATTCAAATTAAATATCAGAATCCCAGCAATGGATTCCATAAGAAGCAAGTGGCATTTATTTTTCTCAGCCTGGCTTCCAAAATAAATGATGCTGTTGTGTCCCATCTGACAGTCAAACCGTCTCTCTGATATATTTTAAATCTGCTGGGGAAATCATCCTGCAAGTCATTAAAACAATAAAAATATTGTAAATTTGTTCCACCAGGGGAAAATAAATAGCATTCAGGTGTGTAATTCTCATATCCATCTTCACTTTAGTTGGCAACCTTGCCAGTTCTCACTCATTTAAACCTTTGGCAAGCTTTAAACATTAATTAATGTACTGTATTATCATTTCTGTTCAACTGTTTCTGGCAATATTTGGCAAGTTCTTCTTTCTGCTTGCCAATCTCCTTGGTTTGGATTGTGTGAGGAAATAATGTATGCACAGATCAGGCTGTGACTGGAGAGTTATTGCTTGATAAAACCAGTGACTTTCTTTTCCTGATTATTGCATTTTAAGCTGTGTTTGTGACAGACTGTCTGACATATTAGACATAATAAAGAGCCTAATAAACAGTATTATTGAAATCCATGTAGAAGATAGGTCAAAACTCCGAGAAGAAGAAGAAAACACTGTTAATTATAGATGGAAGGCTGGCTTCTGAAAGTGCTGGAGGGCCTGTTTTAAGGATGTTTATCTCCAGTAGGTTATGAAAAAGTCAAAAGATCACATCCTTATCAACAAATATGTATAAAATAAATTTAGAAATGAATATCCATTACATTCCTTTATCGAGTTATGAAGATAAATGAGATGCCAGGAACTAAACTTTTATCTCCAGTGACATGATGTTTTTCTGTTTTCTTGTTTTGTTTCCTTCCTCAAGTTTTCTTTTCCCCTCCAAGCCAAAATGTTTTTTTCTTCCCTGTGCTCAGCTGAAAGTAAATGGGTCTTTAAATGATTTCTCAATTTTTACTGATCCTTGCTACTCCATAGTTTTGTAATCAAAAACATCTCAAGTGTAAAGGAACAGAGTCTTCTACAGCAACACCACATGCTCACTTAGGAGGATATGTTATCTTTTGCTACAATTTTAGCTTTTTCTTAAAGATCACCAACCTTTTTTACCAATGCTCCTTCTTCTCCCCCTGCTTTCCCTTGAACTTCTGTCCCATATTCAAATTAAATATCAGAATCCCAGCAATGGATTCCATAAGAAGCAAGTGGCATTTATTTTTCTCAGCCTGGCTTCCAAAATAAATTATGCTGGTGTGTCCCATCTGACAGTCAAACCATCTCTCTGATATATTTTAAATCTGTTGGGGAAATCATCCTGCAAGTCATTAAAACAATAAAAATATTGTAAATTTGTTCCACCAGGGGAAAATAAATAGCATTCAGGTGTGTAATTCTCATATCCATCTTCACTTTAGTTGGCAACCTTGCCAGTTCTCACTCATTTAAACCTTTGGCAAGCTTTAAACATTAATTAATGTACTGTATTATCATTTCTGTTCAACTGTTTCTGGCAATATTTGGCAAGTTCTTCTTTCTGCTTGCCAATCTCCTTGGTTTGGATTGTGTGAGGAAATAATGTATGCACAGATCAGGCTGTGACTGGAGAGTTATTGCTTGATAAAACCAGTGACTTTCTTTTCCTGATTATTGCATTTTAAGCTGTGTTTGTGACAGACTGTCTGACATATTAGACATAATAAAGAGCCTAATAAACAGTATTATTGAAATCCATGTAGAAGATAGGTCAAAACTCCGAGAAGAAGAAGAAAACACTGTTAATTATAGATGGAAGGCTGGCTTCTGAAAGTGCTGGAGGGCCTGTTTTAAGGATGTTTATCTCCAGTAGGTTATGAAAAAGTCAAAAGATCACATCCTTATCAACAAATATGTATAAAATAAATTTAGAAATGAATATCCATTACATTCCTTTATCGAGTTATGAAGATAAATGAGATGCCAGGAACTAAACTTTTATCTCCAGTGACATGATGTTTTTCTGTTTTCTTGTTTTGTTTCCTTCCTCAAGTTTTCTTTTCCCCTCCAAGCCAAAATGTTTTTTTCTTCCCTGTGCTCAGCTGAAAGTAAATGGGTCTTTAAATGATTTCTCAATTTTTACTGATCCTTGCTACTCCATAGTTTTGTAATCAAAAACATCTCAAGTGTAAAGGAACAGAGTCTTCTACAGCAACACCACATGCTCACTTAGGAGGATATGTTATCTTTTGCTACA
This sequence comes from Pyrgilauda ruficollis, assembly GCF_017590135.1. Lineage (NCBI taxonomy): Eukaryota > Metazoa > Chordata > Aves > Passeriformes > Passeridae > Pyrgilauda > Pyrgilauda ruficollis. The sequence goes on from NW_024530377.1 coordinate 780,840, forward strand.
ATTTTAGCTTTTTCTGACAGCTATAAGTTATATTAAAGCTTCAGGAATTCTTAATATGTTAAAAATATTTTTCCTTTCCAGTCCCTTAATAGTGAGTGATGGCTTGAGCCTCTGGAGCTTACTTTTATTTTGATTGGCCTGGGTCATCCCCTGGTGATAGTGGGCAGAAGTTATTTTCATAATCCAGTAATTTTCAGATTGTGTTAAATAGGAAGATAAAGCAAAGGGCCATGGATCTGTTACAACCTCTTGCTAATAGTTTGGGGGAGGGTACTAAATAGCGATGCTTAAAAGGCACCAGGAAGTGCATAGATGTGGAAGAAGCTCTGAAGGGAAACATGGGATGAAGAGAGACACAGAATCATAGAATTACTTGGATGGGATGGAATCTTAAAACTCATCCAATTCCACCCCCTGCCATGACAGGGACACCTTCCACTGTGCCAGGCTGCTCCAGCCCCAGTGTCCAACCCGGCCTTGGGCACTGCCAGGGATCCAGGGACAGCCACACCTCCTCTGGGAATTCCATCCCAGCCCCTGCCCACCCTGCCAGGGAACAATTCCTCATTGCCAAGATCCCATCCAGCCCTGCCCTCTGGCAGTGGGAGCCATTCCCTGTGTGCTGTCCCTGCATCCCCTGGGAATTGTCTCTCTCCAGGTTTCCTGGGGCTCCTTCAGGCCCTGCAAGGCCACCCTGAGCTCAGCCCAAAGCTTCTCCTGTGCAGCTGAACAATCCCAGCTGTGCCAGCCTTTCCTGCCAGCAGAGCTGCTCCATCCCTCTGCTCATCCTGGAGCCTCCTCTGGGCTCTCTGCAGCAGCTCCAGCTCCTCCCTATGCTGGACCCTGCAGCTGGGAATTGGGTTTGGAAGCTGCTTAGGACCTTTTGCAGGTCCCTGTAAGACAGAAAAAAGCAGAATTTTTCTTTACCTACTCAACCCACCCCATTCAAGGCTGTGCAGAAGCTGTAGAACACTGGAGATCAGTGACACTCGGGATCAGTGACACTGGAAGTCAGTGACACTGGGGATTAGTGACACTCGGGATCAGTGACACTGGAAGTCAGCAGCACTGTGGATCGGTGACACTGGGGATCAGGGACACTGGAAGTCAGTGACACTGGGGATTAGTGACACTTGGGATCAGTGACACTGGAAGTCAGCAGCACTGTGGATCAGTGACACTGGGGATCAGGGACACTGGAAGTCAGTGGCACTGGCTGCCTGTCATTGTAGCAGGAGCCTTCTGCACCTGCCAACACCTGCATGAGGTGTCTGGAGGTGGGAGGTGCATGGAGAGACAGCTCAGTGACACAGGAGATCAGTGACACTGGAATTCAGTGACACTGGAAGTCAGTGACACTGGGGATTAGTGACACTCGGGATCAGTGACACTGGAAGTCAGCAGCACTGTGGATCAGTGACACTGGGGATCAGGGACACTGGAAGTCAGTGGCACTGGCTGCCTGTCATTGTAGCAGGAGCCTTCTGCACCTGCCAACACCTGCATGAGGTGTCTGGAGGTGGGAGGTGCATGGAGAGACAGCTGGGCAGGGCTCTCACCCCACTCCTGTTTTGTTTTTGTGGTTCAAGCTGTAGATCACCAGACTGCTGGAATTCCTGGAATTGGACCTTCCTGTGGCACTCCTTGTCTGACTCAAAACTCCCCACTGCACTCAGGCTCCCAGATGGATTTGTAGCACCTTCTGCTATTCCTCTGCATCTGCAGATGTCAAGCAGGCCTGTGGAGTCTCCTGTGGTGAGGGTGAGATCCTTTAACGCCTGTCTCCTCCTTGGATAGCTGCCATGCCATGTCTGACACATTCCCTGAGGTGTCCCCTGCACACACTCCTGTCCGACAGCTCTGCCTCCTGTTCCCAACTGTGCCTGGTGCACCCGGCAGGAGCAGCTGCTCCTGCTCCAGACATCCCTAAATTTCCCCCTGGCAGCTGAATCCCATGTTTTTGGAGCAGATATCTCTCCTGTTGTGTGATTGGACATCTTCAGCCTGCAGCCCCACGTGTGTGACCCTCACATCTGGGGATTTGACTGATCTGTAGAAGGAACCAGTGTGTCTGTGGGAACGGTGACATTTTATGGAACCTGCAGCATCTAAATGCTTTTTCTTCATGAAAGGGGTAGTCAGACCTTGACAGGGGCTGCCCAGGAAGGTTTGGAGTCCCTCTCCCTGGAGGTGTCCAAGGAGTGACTGGATGTGGCACTCAGCTGACAGGTTGGTGAGAAGTCAAAGACTCAATGATCTTGGAGGTCTTTTCCAGCCTTAAAGGTTCTGTAAAAAGAGAGGAGTGACATTAATGGAGACTGGCATAGGAACTGAGCTGCTGGTGGGCTGAGGCCACTGCTCATGGCTGGAGAGATCCCCTGTCCTTGATTTTCACTGCTGGGAGAGCAGGGACAGAGTCTCCAAAATCGTTGATGATGTTCTGCTTGGGGTGCCAAGAGAGGCTGTATGGGAGTTGTTGTGGTGGAGAGGTAAAGGAGGGAGTTGTTTAGAACTCCCCTTGAAGGACGGTAGCCAAACCACCATAAAAACTTTCATTTATAGTTCCTTAGATTCAAAAGGCTCCCTAAACACCACATTTGTTTGCATGGGTGCAGACCAGGGTCAGAGCACTTGTTTTGCCCTTCCCTTCATTTCTCTGAAATGTAAATAGATTTCTTGATGTGCTGAGTGATTTACTTTAGTCCACAAAGCTACTTCCAAACTCTGAATTGAAGGACTTGTTGGGCACTGGTTTTCATTTAGTCAGTTGTATTCCCAAAGAGAGGGACTGGGATTATTGAAAGGTACTTAGGTCTCTAATGATGTCTTGGAAAAACAGGTCAAAGCTGAGGTCAGGTTGACTGCCAAGTGTTGAGAATCTGTACAAATGCATCTCTTGGGCTGTGAATAAACATCATATTTCTGTAGAATTATGTTTTACTTGCACTTTATAGCATTGGTGTTTTTACTTTTCTTGCTTTTCTACAGTGATTGGTTCTTTTGCATTTATTTATACAGTGTTGATTTTTTTTTCACAGAAGGTGTAAGTATAAGGGGGTTTTTTAATTCCTTTTTTCCCCTATTAAGTGCTTGAGTTTAAAGAATTACTAATTAAGTTCTTTGATGTTTTTTTTCACAGAAGGTGTAGGTAGCAGGGTTTTTATTTTATTCCTTTTTTCCCCTATTAAGTGCTTGAGTTTAAAGAATTACTAATTAAGTTCTTCATTAGCTGATTTGTGTTGCAATTTAACCTCACTGAGTTTGTAAAAGGTGCTGTTACTTCTGAAAACATTTGTGCTACGAATGAATTTTTCTACACGTCCACAGAAAGTGCCTGAATATAGGAAATAAAAAATATTAATTTTAACATACATTGAGTGATAAGTCCCAAACTTCTTCTTTTAGGTCATTATAAATCAACAATTGATTGTCCTGTGCAATGCAGTAAGAAATGTGACACTAAAGTTAATTTTTAGATCCAAGTACCTAGAACAATATTGGTTCACAAATACAACCAGGAGATTTATGGACACAGAACTTTCTTTTTCATGAGCAAACAGAATATTCCCAATTGTTTCTCAGCTGTTTCCAAATTTGAAAAAAAATAAAGAATTTGGTGTTGATAAAAGCCTGATCTTCCTGGCAAGCTGCTGGGGATAGTGTAGTTCCTCCTGCAACAGCAAGGAAGTAAATTGGTGTTATTAGCAGAGGAGGAACCATTCCCTGTTATTCAGGTTGTTTAATACTTCCCACATAAGAGCCTGTATTTAATTCCAATCTTCCTACTGAACTTGAGTTCTGCTTGGATGAAACTTTTCCAGAAATCCATGTGATTTAGGTGGAGGTTTTTGAAGGAGAGAGGAGACCTTCACTGGAATCATTTGTATTCTGTATGAGACTCAAGAAAAAAAACGTGTTTTTCACTCCAGTGAAACCTCCAATAATCTTTTCTTCAAGTTAATCTTCACTCCATGTGCTTGGGACTTAAACACAGATTTTAGCAAGAAGAATCCTTTTGCAATTGCATATCCATGTGCACATTCCAGCTGAGCAAGATCTTTCCTGGAACTGGAATTTCAGGCACTTGGGGGTTACTCTGTCTATCTTCCTTTGGAGAGAGGAGGAAGATGCTCTCAGTTGAATCCAGCACCTGGAATGTATTGTCCACTAATGAAATACAATTTAAAACCTGTGAGAAGAAATGAAAGTGGATAAAAAGCCTGGTGGATGATACCAGCACTCAACATCCATGCTTGGACTGGAAGCAGCTCTGAGGAGGGAGTGAGGGGAGATGCCAAGGAATCCCTGATGGAAAAACTCATGGGATTGCGATGCAAAGCACTGGCAGTAGAGTAAAAATACTGACATTTTCTGAGGAGTTTTCTTTGACATAAAATAGTGAAAGCACTTCAAATGTTACTGTTGTGATGTAGAACTTTGTGAGATCTGAAGTTTTCATGCAGGCTAAATTATCTTACCTACCACTGTCACCTCACTGAAATTGTTGTTTCTTGTTGTCATTCAGTCTCCTGACATTGTAGCACCACCTCTCAAAATGTCCTGCACAAACTTTCCAAGAGATTAACTGGTTTTAATTCAATTATTTTGCCCTGACTTGAAAGTAAAAGTCCACTCTGTTGTCTGCAAGTGGGTGAAATGAAAATTACAGTAAAGACTTGCAGCTTTAACTCCCTGCCCCTGTCAAACTCTTGTGGAAAGTGCTCCTTTTCCTGTTCTTTTCTAATGTTGTATTCCCTGAATCCCGAGCCTCAGCAAGACTGATGCATTCAGTCATTACAATAATTTATAGCTTGCTGCAGAATCCCATGAAGGCAAATATGAACAAACTCAGTTAATTAGGTTTTCTCACAATAGTCAAGATGATTTTATTAGTGGCAAATCAAAACTTTTCTGTTCTGCATTTCCTCCTTGCTTTGTAACAGCATCTTTATCAAAGAACCTCAATTTTTAGATGTCCAATGCATTAATTTTCATTGCATTTATTTGACATCAGCTGACACAGGGATTCTGTTGTGCTTGCAAGAGATGATTTTGTGCGTGAATCATGTTAGGAAAAGCCCAGAGTAAGGGAATGATTGTACATGATGATGCTGAAGATTTGTGACTCTGAGATCCACAGTGAAGCACTTCCATAATCCTTCCATAATCCTTATAAGCAGTGTATCAGGAATTCATGGATATTCAGAAGGCTCATTTCAGAAGACACAAATTAACCTCAGCTTATTAATTTTCCTAGTGTTTTTGAGAGGGTTGAAGGGTGCTCTCTGAGAAGAGAGGGAGGTTGTGGTCTCCTGTTAGAGATCTGTCTGCAATACCATAAATCACTTACCAGATTAAATTATCAGAGGACAAAACAAATTTTAAATTTAAATTATAAATCAACAATGAAAAAAATCAAGCTGATTTGATTACTCAAGTCGTAGAGCAGTGCTACTCTGACAGAAATTAATTGAAAATGGAAAATCAAACAGAATTATGAAAACATCATGATGGATCCACAAAAGAGAAGCAAAGAATACTAAATTAGGTTCCTAAAATATTAAATTAAGCCACTAAATTAAAAATGCTCATGTGAAAGATATGCTTATATCTGTATTACATTATTGCCCTCTCTTAACGGTGATCAATTATTTTGTCTTGTCATCTCTATTAAATCCTGCCATGGGTAACAAATTTATCTCAGGATATGTGTTGTTTGTTCAGTCATTTCTTAAACAATCTGTCATGGTTTGACCTCAAACTGGGCTGTACAAGGGGTAGGTGGCCCCAGAGGTGGCTGGGAGGTCCAGAAACAGCATCCCCTCTGCTGCTGGATCTCTCAGGTGGGGCTCTGATGGTGAATTTGGGAAATGGGGGACAAATTTTAGCACAGACACTGCCATTTACAGCCCTCCTAACTTCCCAAGAGACCTCAGTGAAACTCATGATGGAGAAATTGCTTATGAGGATAGGTGGCTGCATCCAATTCTTTAATTTTCTCCTTATCAGTGTTTAGATTTGGGGGGTTCTAAGATAAGCACCATTTCTTGAAAAGTCCTTGGACAAGGTTACTTCTTGGAAAAGAAGTTTCTAGGCATTATTGGAAATAAATAATGACAACAAAAGTAATGATTTCAACATCGTAACAACTGAGGTAATGGCACAGGGTGCCCACAGCAGCTGTGGCTGCCCCTGGAAGTGCCCCTGGACCCCTGGAAATGTCCAAAGCCAGGCTGGATAGGGCTTGGAACAACCTGAGATAACAGAAGGTGTCCCTGCCCATGACAGGGGGTTGGAAGAAGATGATTTTCAAGGTTCCTTCCAACCTAAACCATTCTATGATTCCATGACAAACTTGTATTTAAATACTTTGAATTTAAACCAAAATGTGTCCTGGTTGTTCTGTCCATGGAAATGATGCAGAGTGGATATAAATTTCTTGTATCCACATGGAGGATGAGTTGACTTTGGGCAGTGCCCGGTTTTCCATGGACTTTGGAGAAAATGCTGGATTTTCTTTGGACAATTTGAGTTAGATAATACCCTTTTAGAGAAGCCAGCCAGGCTTAGCCACAGACCAAGGCAGAAAACTCTTGCTTGAGACTGTCATGGAAACATTTGGGAATTTCCCCTGTGAAAAAAGTCCTGTCAAGGATAAACTACTGAGAAACTGTTCTGTAGTAACACTTTGGGTTTAATATGCAATTTTCAAACTTGAGGACTTCCCCAGCTGGTCAGTCTTTTAAAGTGGGATTAGAAAGAAGTTTCTGCAGTATATTCCACTGGGAAGGAGGGAAATGTTAGATGTGTAAATTAAAGAAAAAGGATGACATGTATGGGGGAAAAAAAAGGTCTTTTTCCCTGTGCAAATACACTGAGAAGCCTATGGGTACCTTTGAGGTGTGCAAGCCAAAGGCAGATCCTTTGAGGCTAATTCAATGTGACAACAAGGAAGAACTGAGCCCACCAGTCCCACAAATCACTCACTGTTTATGTTTTCTACCAGAATGCAAACATTTCTCTTCAGATGAGGTCTTGGTGAACGCAGAGGCTAAAAACCTTCTTCCTCTTTCCATCAGGGAAAGGTTTCCCACAAAAAACCCGCTTAGAGGCCATTGAAGACATTCTGTATGTTCTCTCCAGCCTATTTTCTGTTCCCCCTGGTTGTGTAAGAGTCTTAAATTAGACCTGATTCTTTTATCAGCACAGATTGGATGTGTCATGAAGGAGCTGGATCCCAGCCGGGTGGTCCCAGCGTGGAGCATTTTCGCAGCTCCTCGGAGGCAGGTGAGACTTGGATCCACACAGGCTCCATTCCTGCCATGTCAGCATCCTGTTGTGGAGAACCAGATTTCCTAGGACACAGGGAGTGCATTCTGCTCTACAAACACCTCTACAACGGAATTGTGGTCAGCACTGAACTCATTTCACCCTTCGAAGATATCTGGAAATTGTTTTTATGATAACCTGCAAGCAAAAAAAAAGTGTTATGTTGAAGCTTAGTTTGATAATGGGTAGAATTTTATTTTTATTTTATTTTATTTTATTTTATTTTATTTTATTTTATTTTATTATTTATTTATTTTAATTTCAATACATTTATATTTCTTTATATAAATATTATATTGTTGACCTAATCTTGGCTCAGTACAGAGAAAATACACCTGGAACAATGGAAAACATTTTAACAAAATGTTCTTCCACTCATTCTGTGATTCTGTGACTTGGTAGAACAAAATTTTGGCAGAACCTCCAGGCCTGTACACATAATTTTTAAAAATCAGTTTTAATACACATACATAGTGCTATGTTTTTAATCATATTTTAAAATTGTAATTTTGGAATGTTTTCTTGTACCTGTTCTATTAGATTTGTACTAATTAATAAAATGACAGCTTTGTTATAAATTGCTTTACTGCTCAGTTTCGTGCTTGACAAGAAAAAACAGTGAAGAATAAAAAAATCCTTAAAAAAGAGGCAATTGATAAACACTTCCCTTGTCATATCTGTCTGGTAACACTTTTCCAATAACTTCAGCAAGTCATGAGAGCGAAGCAAATTACGCTTCTTAATTAGGGAATGTATTTTGAACCTCATGAGAGTCTTAAATCACACCACTATTTTTGAAAGCAAGCTTAAAAGCCTAATTTTAGATTTGCCATTTTGAAAAAGATAGTCTGTGTGTATTAAAAACTCTCTATTAGCCTATTGAAAGCCTAATCATTTCAGTTTTGCAGAATGACAGATTCTCTGCCTTTAAAAGGGTTTAGTAGGCAAATAGATACTTTTCTTTGATTCACGTGTTTCTTTATAATTTTAATGTCTATTAAAGCAGTACACGAGCAAAGCTCTGTGTTCTGTTGGCTCTGTGGGCCAGCAGTTTTAACTGAAATATTTTGGGCTTTTTTTAATGCAGAATTACTGTGACATGACCTTGTAAGGTCTTGTTTTGAGTGGGGGTGAACTCCAGCCAGCAACTGACCCCACCCAGCCCTCGCTCAGTCCCCATCAGTGGGACTGGGGAGAAAATTGGAGAGGAAAAGGGAGAGAATTTGTGGGTTGAGATGAAGACAGTTTAATAGGTAAAGAAAAAGTTACACTCACAAGCAAAGCAAATCCCAGAATCCATTACCCAGGGCAGGCAGGAGTTCAACCATCCCCAAAAAAGCTGGGATCCATCACATTTAACAGTGACTTGGGGAGATAAACACCATCACTGGAGGGGAAAAGGGAGAGAATTTGTGGGATGAGATGAAGACAGTTTAATAGGTAAAGAAAAAGTTACACTCACAAGCAAAGCAAATCCCAGAATCCATTACCCAGGGCAGGCAGGTGTTCAACCATCCCCAAAAAAGCTGGGATCCATCACATTTAACAGTGACTTGGGGAGATAAACACCATCACCCCAAACACTCCATCTTCCTTCTTCTTCTCCCATCTCCAGACTCTGATGGTGTGGGACATCCCTTGGGTCATTTGGGGACAACTGTGCTGGCTGTGTCCCCTCCCAAGCCTGTGTGCACACCTTGTCTCCTCAAAGATGGAGAGGGGTGAGAGGCAGAAAAGGCCTCTCTGTGCAAGTGCTGCCCAGCAAAACATCCCCGAATTACCAACACTGATTCCAGAACAAATGCAAAGCACAGCCAAGAAGTTTAATCTTATTCTCCCATCTCTTTGGATCTGGCCTGGATGAGGAATTGTGTGTCCAGCAGGAGCAGCGCAGGGATTGTGCTGGCTCTGAGGTTTTGGTTTTGGTTTTCTTGTTGCATTTTTCCTGGCAGCTCTTTCACCCTCTGATCTGACTGAATTTGAATGTTGTTGATCCGTGCTGCAAATGAGCAATTAGTGCTTAATGGTTGTCAGACACCACTCTCTTCATTTATCAATCTATTTAAAATTGGAGGAAGTGGTTGGAGACAAACAAGCGGAATTACCATGCAAAGAAAATAGAGTTAATTGAGCTCAAATATTTGCAGTGTATCAAGGTAAGGATTTACAAAATACAAAGATGTAAACAATGATTTTCCTTCAGTTTTCCCAGGACTGAACTGAATATTGAATGAGGCTTGCTGGTTGAGTGTAAAGGTGCCAGTGACTCTGCAAGTAAGACATTTTTAATATCAACGTTACTCTCAAAATACGGATTTGTTTTGATTTTCGTTCTGTTTCCAGCCTTGTGGTTACTCTTAAATATTTCTTGCAAATATTTTCATTATTCTCAAGACTGAGTGTGAGGAAAAGGAGTGTTATTCCTCCTGGGGATTCATGGTCCAGGGACAGGCAGTAGGAACCTCAGACTTTTGCAGGCAGGATAGCACAGAACTCTTGTGGTTTCCAAAAGCACTGAATCAAATTGCTGTGATGAGATGGGCAGCATCACGAGAGCATGTCTTAGGCTGGAAATGGAGTTGTGTGTTCTATTTCTCATTGTCAGAGGTGGGGCAGTTCTCTGCTGTTCATGGGGCAGTTTTTTTTTGAACACCACACTGAGTTTTGGTGGGAATTGGTTGGAAACAGAGCAAAGTTGATCTGACATAAGGCTGGAAGAAGGAATCCAAACAGATGCATGAGAAGTCTGGTGGTGGTTCCAAAAAAAAAAAAAAAACCCCAGAGACATGCCCTGTGGGATGGAATGCCTTTGCTCCCGTTTGGGTTTCCACATGGAACGCCCTTTTTTGATGCTAGTCTGGTGGTGCCACTTTTCTTTATGGGAAGTGATAGAAGCAGTGGTGGAACAAGAATGCTGTCAGCTTTTACAGGATTGGAAGTGCTGTTTGCCCTGTTCAGCAGCAGCTGAATGCAATTTGAACTCCATGATGAGTTTAGCAAGAAGTGAAGGATGACCAGGAAGCTGAAATAAAACCAAATAAAAATTTGTCACTGTCTAGTGGAAAACACAGATGAACACTGCCTGCTGGTGGATGGACTGCCTTTATTCCCACATGGACATGATGAACTGCTCATTTGGGATGAGGAAAGACATTTTTCTCTTCACTGGCAAAAATCACAGAGGCATCTCAAAGAAAACATTTTCTGTGCTAATGCTGTCTGCTTCCTCTCCTTTCTTTCTGTCTTTCTCCCTTCAAGGAAATGCTGTCAGGTTGTTTTTTTTTAAACAGGAAAGAATCACGGTGACTGTGATCACAAGGATCTGCTTTCCCAGTTCAGAAATAGGAGAAGTGTAGCAGCTTTTGCCCTCCTTTCTGATAGCACTGGTGCAAAGTGAAAATTTGTCTTCTTTCCCCATTTCCAGGCTTTCTACAGCATTTCTGTTCTGGATCTCACTTTGATTTTTACCTCATTTGCCCCACACTTGAGACAGTCATGGCTCAAATCCAGCAGTGCTTTCATTTCTGTTTCCTGCTCGGAACAAATGTAAAGAAATGGAGCCAATTCCAGTTGGATGAGCTCTGGACGGTAACCCAATCACTTCCCTGTGCAGAGTTAGCAAAATCCACACCAGCAGGGCTTTGACAACAACCCAGCACCTAAAATTGTATCAACTTCCCAACCTGGTGTCACAATTCCTCTCTATTTCTGACACAGAACTGATGAGTTTAAGATCATAACTTATTTCTAAGTTTATTTTTAGTTGCCTATGTGTGAGAGGGGATTTCTGTTGTCATTTTTGTTCACTTTGTAAAATTGTGTTGGTTTTTTTCTTTGGCTCAGGATCTTTAATGATGGAGGCTGGTAATAAATTTTTACTGTCTTGACTCCACTTGACCTAAAATTACATTTTCAGATAAATCTTGATATTTTGCACTATGATGCACAAGAGGTGGCTACATCTTCTGCTTTACAATTCTCTTTCATTTCCTCCATCTCCTATAAATCATGTTCTCTATTTCTTTCTGGTTTATTTCTTAGTTTACACCATTTGTTTAAAAATGCACAAGAAGACAAATGTTTATTTAGAATTTCAGCTTTTGTCAGATTTTTTTGCCATGTTTTGGCAGCTTTTACCTCAGAATAAATCCATCCTATTCCTCCTCACCTTCAGGTCTGAAAATCTGCATTTCTATCCCTGTTAGGTTTTGCTGTGCTGCGTGCAGGAATATTGGCAGGAGCAGAGAGATGGATTTGAGGTTGTCAGTGAATTTCAGAACCTTTCCAAGAAAGCCTTGGGGAAAGGGAGCTTCTCCTTAAATTTGCAACTGCTGGTGAGTGGTTTAAACTAGTTTTATTAATAACTGCAGGCTTTTTAATAAGGTGACAGCTGGTAGAATAATTTAATGGACAAGCTTGAAAGATTATTTCTTTTCCTTCTTCTCTCAGAAACAAACTGTTCAAACTGCAAATAAACACTAGTGGGTACAGAATCACACATTGCTGAGATGGTAATGTAGGTTTGGTAATTTGCATATTCAATTAGGAGTGGCTAAGTAGGCATTTTAAGCATGGCAATTACGCTCAATTTTCCTCAGTGCTGCAGCCCTGGAATACCTTGGACAGCTCAGGATGCCACTTTCTACCCAAGGAGCAATGTGAACACAAACTGCCTCAGCTGGGACCTGCAAGAGTTCCTTATTTCCAGAATTTCATCCCAGGTTGGACCTCAGTAGTACATTTACCCCTGAAGGAAATGGAAAAGTGACTTCAAAGATGGAGAAATCTGAGTGGAGTCTGTGTAGAGGTTCAGGCTCGATTTCATGGACTGATGGAAAAAAACAAATCTCCATTGTGATGAAGGGATGGAAAGGGGAAAGGGGAAAGGGGAAACGGAAGGAAGAGTGCTCTTCAAAGGGAACGGCCTGCTGTGCTTCCTAATGAGAAAGTCCAGGAGAACCTACGAAGAGTTTAAAATCACATGCAATCAAATGAACACGAGCCTTAATCCTCTTCCTCTCTGGGACACCAATTTAGCAAAGGATTTAAGCACATGTTTATCTCCATTCCTATGAGTAATGCACTTGCAGCACTGGAGTTGACTGAATTGATGATTTTTTAATAAATCTAAGCAAGTCTTTCTAAAAAAGGTGTGGATACCCTTCCTGAGGCTCTGGTATATCCAGAGCTGAGGTTCCATGCAGCAGACAGGGCCTGGTGATGATCAAAACTGGCTCAGAGTGTAATGCTTTGAGATTAACAGCCAAATAATTTTGTTTTCTTCAAACTGGCGTGAAAAACTGGGAACGCTGATGGAAGAGAGAAAGGAAATGATGTAATCCACCAGGATTCAGTGGTCAGAGGGAGGGAATCCAGGGCAGCTGGTGAGTGTGGACTTGGCCTTCAAGAGCAAGTGCAAAAAAAGCAGGTGAAATGCCCCTCCCAGGTGTAAAATCCTGGTCACCAAATATCCCATATAGCCGCTATACACATCAGTAATCAAAACCATCAAAAATTCTCTTTTCATTAAAGAGAGAGGGGGAAATATAAGAAATAGATCTATAAAAATTCTTAAAACCTAACAAAAAACTCATATAGTATACATCTATATACAAACCTTAAAATAAAAAATACTAACTTAAAATACCATAAAATATGACAAACATTGTTAAAAAAAGGAATTAAACTAAAAACAAGTTTCAAAAAAATAACCTTACAAATAAGACTAAATACTTCAGAGAAATAAAACTATAAAAATACATTATAGTAAGGCCCACAAAAAGTAATTTAAAATTATTAGCTTTAAAACATCTACAATATAATATAACAAAAACAAATATACAAAAAACCACTTACAATTAAGAAATAATTAACTTCTAATTATAATAACATAAATTATAACATCTGTGTTATCTCACCCTTCTCATAAAACTAAAAATAAAATAAAAGTTTTTAAAACATCTCTCAATTACCCCATCTCTAAGTCAAAAAAAAGTATAATCCGACACATGTTCACTGGATGGCCTGATACCAGGAACAGAGGGACGAGCAGACATTGTCCTGCTTGGAGAAAAAGCATTCTCCTGCTGTGGTATTCACATTATCTGAACAGAGGGAGACAGAATTCTCTCTCACAGGTTTTTTCCTGGGAAAGGTAGTGAGAAGCTCAGAAAAGAAGAGAAAACAATTCTTATCTCCATTCACTGCTCCTGTTGTTTTTGCACATGTGGAATGTGTTACGGAGATTGTTTACCAAAGTGATTTGGTTAATTGGACACTGGTAAAGGTTGTTTTGCTTCCTTGGCCAGTTGCGTCAAAGCTGTGTCCTGAGTGACTCAGTCACAGGTTTTTCTTTAGCATTCTTTAGTATGGTATCTCTTTACTATGTAATTTAATATAGTATTAGTGTAATATAGTATAGATTCAGCCTCCTGAATCATGGAGTCAGAGCACATTATTCCCTGGCTGGGGATGCCCTGCATCGATACTCCTGCCACTGGGAGTCCTGGAGCTCCTGAGGGCAGCTGGCAGCCTCAAGGTTCTCCTGGAAATGACCTTGCCCAACAACCAAACCAGAAAAAACCATCTGCTGCCTCCATGCATTGGGCCAGAGGAGGACTTGGCTTTTGAAAATGCAAGATTTCCCCTGTGAGGGCACAGAATCACCTCACAAGAAAGTGCAGACTCTGCACTATCAATCCAGGATTCCTGAACTGTCCTCTGAAGGATTTTGGAAGCACCTGACTCCCTGTATTTCCAGGATAGTGTAATTTTCTAATTTAGATAGTCTGAATCACACATGGGGCGAGAAGCCTAAATTTTAGGTGCTGCAATGCTACATTTAAGGTGTCTAAAAGGAGAAGTCTCAATATAGGTCTCAGTATCTAATGTGTGGGTTAGGTATAAATCACTACCAGGTTCTAAATTACAGGGTGAAGATAATTCCAGGCTCCCATCATTTCAGACTAATTAGTGCACATTAAATTTCATCCTTGCCAACTGGGAAGAGCAGTGCAAAATCAGCCAGTTTGGGGATTGTTTCAATCTCTTTCCTGCAAAGGATCACACAGGGCTTGGTTGTAGGGACAGGGCCAGAGTCTTTCCACCCCAAATATATGAGGAGAGGATATAAAATATATGAGGAGAGGAATGCAACTCTTAACCTGAACCTGAACCAGGTTCTTAACCTGAAATTTCTGATGTCCAGACATCCTCTCTGACTTAATTTGAATGACAATCCTTTACATCTTGTTCTGTGCAAGGAGAGATCCTCAACTGATGTTCAATGTCATTGCACAGTAGGGGAAAGTTGTAAATTTATAATTGATACGTCCTAGGAGCCCATGAGGTTTGGTGACTTGGTGTCTTCCTTGACTTCAAGGGAGCTGGAGAAAGATTTTGGTTTTTATGAAGTTGCCAGCACATTTTAATCATTCAGAATAACTGTATTCCCCTGTATATTTTATATATATATAGACATGTATATGTGTGTGTGTGTGTGTGTGTGTGTATATCTATATGTAAATATATATATATTTAAAGACTGTAGTTCCCCAGTGCATGTCCTTATCCCTTCCAGCAGCTACAGAGCTGCAAAGTCTGAAATAGAAGTGGGTTATTTTCTCCTTGCCTAGGGAACACTGGAGCTGGTTGTGACAAATATGCTATCCCCAAAAAACATAAGTATGTCCAAAAGAAGCAGGGAACAGCCTCTAAACTTGGACATTAGATTTCTTTTGTGTGTGAAAGGATTTTTTTTTTCTTTTTTGATTCTCACATGAACGAAAGGGCCCCACAAGTGTTCATAATATCAGTGAGACAGAGCACCAGAAAGTTCCTGAGAGATTTTGCCCAAACCTCAGAAAGTGCGTGTGCATTTAACAACCGCAGGCACAAACGGACGAAGAAGGATCCTTGGAGTGTAGGAAGGCATTGCAGAGGAATCTGGGCAGCCTGGATGGATGGGCCAGTCCTGCCCTTGGGTCACAACAACCTTGGGGAACTCCAGGCTGGGCAGAGGGGCTGGAAAGCTGGAAAAGCCCTGGGGGTGCTGGGGACAGGGCTGGACACGAGCCCAGGCGTGCGCAGGTGGGCAAGAGGCCACTGGCAGCTGGGCTGGATGAGGAATTGTGGACCTCAGGGATTCTGGGATTCTGTTTCTCAGCTGGGCTGATCCCACAGAAGTTGTGCCAAGCACTGCAGGACCTGCTGCATTCAGGGACAGCAGAGAAGTGGCTAAAGCTGAGCTGGAAGATGTCTCAGGCAGGGAATACACCTGGGGCTCTTTTAGGAACACACACTGAACACAACTTTATCAAGGTCCTGTTCTGGATTTGTCCCATTATCTCTCTCCACAGAACAAGCTCAACACAGCTCCTATCACCCTGTGTGCACAGATTTACACACGTGTGTGCAGGATTCAGAGTCTCTTGATTTCCTTTAGTGATCATTGCTGTGATGGGGAGAAATGGGCAGAGGGCAGAGCAGCACAGACATTTGTACTTAAACAGGAGTTAATTGAAGACAAATCTGATTTTATGCACCTTGGCATCTCTAACTGAAAAAGAACAGAAAAGAATTAGGGCACAAGGGAAATCTGGGCTGGGGATTAACCATTACTAGCTCAGAAATGCACAAGGAGAAACAAGGGAGACTGCATGCAGAGGAATCTGTTTGTGTGAGGAACATTAATTATTTGTCTCTATTAGAGATTCTTAGCATTCCTTCTCAAATTCTGATTTCTGGAGACTAAAGTGAAGATGACAGGCTAAGATTCAAAAGCACAAAATTTGCTATTGCATCCTCTGCCTTCAAGATTCAACTTCTTCAGCAGCCAGAGACAGGGACAGAGTCCTGCACTGAAAAAAAGAGATTCCCTTTCTCCTGGTATTTTATTTCATGCTGTCTTTGCTGGTGGCCTTGGTCCTGTCACCATCCAATGCTACTTCTGTAATGAATCACACTGTCCTTGCACTGGAAATAATAATTTGAAGGAAGGAGGATTTATCCCTGAAAGTGCTTTGGTTTGGGGTTTTTTTCTTGATTATATCTGCTCTCTAGTTAATAAAAATAACAGCAAGGATAACGGTGGTGGTAATAACAATAATTCTCCCTCCAAAGTGCCCCTTGCTTTGAGCAGGACAGTGATTTTTAAGCTATTTTGTTGGTAGTCTCTGCTTTTCTTGAAAGCTGTAGGATGCAGCGTTGATGTGAAAATGTCATTGCATGTTATAAAGAGAAAACTGAATTATGGCAGTGACAATTAGGAGAGCCTGAAAATGTGTCTATTAAACTCTGTTTTACACTTCACATTTGGGTGAACAGCTCTCATGGGTTCTGTCTGAGCAAAGTAATTAAATTTGTGTCCAACTTTAAGGTTTTATGCCTAAAGTTCTAAACTGAAAAGGAAGTATGTGCTCGACAGATTTGGTCGTTTGCACTTCACAGGCAACTTTATTTGAACTATTTTGAAGCTGAAATTTCATCCTTTCTTTTTATCTTAATGTTTCTCTTTGTTCTTATCAGCCTAGTCTGCTAAAGTCCCTACACCACCACTGTTCAGATGCTTTCCTTGGTTTCTTCTGACTGCATTTTGCAGTACTTTTGTTAAACAAGCACATTTTGAAGGTGTGTGTTGCTGTCTGCACGTGGTTGTGAATGAAAGGTGGAAGAAATGTGCTTCCATCTTTCTGGAGGAAATGCCACCAAGCTGGAAAAGCAGGATTGTTCCAGAAAGCTGAAGTTACAAAGTGACTTTGAGGTGCTGAATGCAGGTGACTGATCTCCTTTGAAGAAGGGACCAAGATTTTCTGGGGATGCACAGAATAGTTCCTCATGGAACTTGAGCAACCTGTTCTAATTTAAGATGTCCTTGCCCATGGCAGGGGATTGGACCTGGCTGATCTTTGAGGTCCCCTCCAACCCAAACCATCCTGGGATTCTATGGGCCAATAGAGTATTTTTATTTCTGAGTACAAAAGTCCCTCTCATTTGTACCACATCATTGCAGTGAACACACAATCATCAGGCAATACTGTCTTTTATCATTTTATAATACACTGGGAACTTCAGCTCTAAAGGAAGTTTAGTGTGTGAATTGTACACAATTCAAAATTAGGCTGGCAACAGGGCCAATTATATCACTTCATTTTTCAATTGGAGCAGCATTTTTGCATCACTTAATTAAAATATATTTATAACTTAATGTCTGTGACTATTTCATTCTCAGGATTTACTTGCCTAGGAGCCAGTGAGGAAATAATTCTGTCTGGGTATTTGGAGCTATCCTTCCTTCTTTATCATGGTATGAGTGTAAATTCTCATACATGAGGTATGAGAACTTGCAGCACCAAGTATTTGCTTCAATAAGATGTGAAGAAAGATGTGATTATTTCTTTTTCAGCCTATCACTGTCCTGATGATTCCTGCAATTATTGCTTTGGGCCTGGTTTTGGCTTTATGGTGGTATTTCATCCCCCAGAGAGTGAGGGGACCTTTCCTAAGAACCACAAGTGTGTGGATCCTGTGGCCCCAAAACTTGTTTGTACTGAAGGTGAAAAGACACTACAATGAGTCTGTCACTCCACAGAGTGCAGTGCTGACACTGGAGAGGCTGTATAAGAACCTGAACAGCTGCTGAGGACATTTTTCCCCCTGTAACTCTCCCTAGGATCCTACAAAATAATTTACTTCTCATATGGACAGATTGCAGGCCGGACTCTGAAGTGTGCTTCACTGCAATATGAAGATTATTATTAAAGAAGAGTATTTCTGTGTTTCTTGGCCAAGGGCCTTTCAATAACCAGGTGATTTGATGGATAATGTTTGAATGAACAAAGGACAGTTTTTGTAAGGCTTGCTTCAAATTGAAAAGAATGAGTTTTTAGTCTTCACAGAATCCCAGGATGGGTCAGGCTGGAAGGGACCACAGTGGGCTGGGGCTCCTTCTCCAGGGTGAGCAGCCCCAGCTCCCTCAGCCTTGCTTATCTGCAGTATTAATAAACCTATTAGGTTCTAAATCAAGTGTGTAACAATCGAGTTTCAAAGTTACAATTAAATGATCATTTTATCTGTCTTTTCTGTTGCATGATCCATGAAAGCTTCTATTTGATAAACAGTGCCGCTGTTAATAACGTGAGGAATACAAATAGGAGCAAGAAGACTGACAGGCCAGTATCTGCCTGCATGCTAACGAGCACAGGCTGAGCTAACAGGGGCACTTGGGAGAGGGGGAGAGGGAAAAGAAACCTTTTTCATGCCAATATCTATAGTTTAAAACTTGCAGAGATGTAAAGGCAGCCGCTCACTGGCTGTGCCAGAAGTCTGAGGAGGATTGCGTGTGAGCAGGAGCCATCCTGTCACAGCTGATTCCTGCCTGCTCCTCCTGGCCCAGAGTCCATCCTGCACATTATAAATCAGCCTCTGGGAAGGGGTTACACTGATGGAGGGCCTGAGCCTTCACAAAAAGTTGGACAGATCCGGGCAGAAGCACACAGAAAGCCAAAATTCACAAAATTCACAGAATGACCAGGCTGAAAGAAACCTTCAAGACCATCGAGTCCAACCCAGCCCCAAGAGCTCAGCCAAACCCTGGCCCCCAGTGCCACATCCAGGCTTTGTTAAACACACCAGGGATGGTGACTGCACCACCTCCCCGGGCAGCCATTCCAGAACTTTATCACCCTTTCTGGAAAAAAAACTTTTTCCTGCTATCCAGCCTGTATTTCCCTCGGTGCAGCTGCAGGCTGTGTGCTCTGGCTGTGTCAGTGCTGCTGGAGAAAGAGCCCAGCCCAGCTGAGCACAGGCACCTTTCAGGAGCTGTGCAGGGTGAGGAGGGCACCCCTGAGTCTCCTTTTCTCCAGGCTGAGCACCCCCAGCTCCCTCAGGGCTTCCTCTCAGGGTTTGTGTTCCCAGCCCCTCTCCAGCCTCGCTGTCCCCTCTGGATGTGTTCAGTGTCCCAAGGTCCTTCCCAAACTGAGGGGCCAGAGCTGGGCACAGCACTCGAGGTGTGACCCCACCAGTGCCCAGTGCAGGGGCAGAGTGACCTCCCTGCTCCTGCTGGCCACAGGATCTGCTCTGGTGCAGAAATATAAATGCGCAATTCTCTAAAATGGAGGGGAAAATGGAATGGCTGCAGGCTTACACGAGAGAAAATCTGAGGTGTTTGGATTACTGGCTCGCACTTTTTCATGGGTGGGGAAGGGGACACAGCAGGGACGCCTGGGTGACAGTCAAAGGAGCACAAGCAGCATTGCTTGGGCTCTTTGCTGGCTGGATCTAGATTTTTATGTTTTTTTTCTGGAAACATTTCCACCTGTGGTAAACTCTCAAAGTAACTGTGCTCTCACAGATGGCCAGAAGACAAAAATGACCAGACTTCTAATTTAAAGAAAAAACTTTTTGATGGGGAAAGGGTGAAAACTGAATTTCAGTGTTTCAGTACCTTGGAACAATCTGGGCTTTCATTTTGGGTCGTGTCTCATAGTTTAGAAAATCCCTTCTGGATTCTTGGGGTGGGATTGTTTTGTTCAAGACTTTAGATCCCAATGGATTTTTAAAGCTCTGTAAAAGAAGCAAATGTATATGGGATCTGTAGCAGGAATATTACCCTATATCCTCAGAAAATAAAGGGGACTAGCTCCAGAGGAGAAGATGTCCCAGGCTCAGAAGTCCAGATGGGGATTCACATCCCAGCATCTCTCTAGGCAGTTACACCACCAAGGAATCAAAGCAGCTATGGCTCTTTGGGCTGATTGACAGTGCTCTAGAATTACGCTGTGCCCCAGTCATTAGGAGCTCTTTAAAAGTCAGACATGCTGGGTGTTCCTTACCTGAGTTCCTCTGCTAAATTTGATATGGCTATTCCTTCAGCTATTTTGGTTTGGTTTGGTTTGGTTTGGTTTTGTTTTTGGGGTTTTTTTTATAATAATGTTCTAATGAGAAATCTAAAAGTTGTTGCATTGGCAGCAGTTGCCCAAGAGCCAGGAGCTGGCTGGTTGTCAGGGCAACACCAAGAACACCCGGAGCAATACCCGAGGAAAGGCTTCTGCTGACTCTCCCTTTACTTCTTTTTGTTGGGGAGTGGATGCTCAAGTTCATTTTCAGGGGTTATTAAAAACATCTCACTGATCTAAATGTCTAAAAATATAGAAATAGACATTAAAATGACTGGGTTTGTAGTACTTCCCTCCCCTTCACTGGATAAATGCCATTGAATCATGGAATCATGGAATAGTTTGGGTTGGAAGGGACATTAAAGATCACCCAGTGCCACCCCTGCCATGGCAGGGACACCTTCCACTGTGCCAGGCTGCTCCAAGCCCCAGTGTCCAACCTGGCCTTGGACCCTTCCAGGGATTGGGATCCACACCTGCTCTAAGTGATATGAATATAAAACCGAATTATTTATTGTTTTCACGCTCTATCTCATTTTAAACATCAAGGAGGCTTTTGCAAGTCTTCCTCTGGAGATTATTTCTTTCAAACACTCCTAAAGCTGGACAAACTGGGTGTCATCCCTGGTGCCAGACACCAGAGCATCCCAGAGCTGCTGCTGGGAGCCAGAGGGGAAATCAGGGCTTTTGGTCCTGCCTGTTGTGAACAGAGGGGAAAGAGCATGGAGAGGAGGAGGAGGAGGAGGAGGAGGAAAATCTCCAGGATGTGGCCTTGCAGACATGGTTTGCGGTGATGATGGTCGTGCTGGGGTGACAGTGGGACTGGATGATCCTGAAGGGCTCTTCCATACCTGATGATTCTGGGATTCTTGATGACTCTGTAAATGAAAGTTTACAACATAAATGCTATTTATGGTGGGGATGGAAACATGAGGCTGTGGTATGGTGATGGGGATGGGAATGGGATGCTGTGCTCTCAAACATGAATTGTATAAAAGGCTGATATCCCACTCCAGGTAATATTGACCTGTTGACTTACTTTGCTCACTTTCTGCAGTCTGTGACTTCCATGTTTATAATATTTTATATTTTGATATGCCTATACAAGCAAGAAATCATGGTTAATATTGCACTGCATCCATTCCTTTGATTTCTGAGGGGCAACAAGATTCCCAGAAACAGCAACCAGTCAGCTTCCCAGTTACCCATCAGAAATACAGGAGATGCTGGGTTTTAACCCTCAGGGCAGCTGTAACTGTTATGAGTTCAGTGTTCCCCAGTTCCTCCTCCTGGAGGATGGGACATTCCCCTGCGGTGAGACTCCTCCAGTTCCCTTCTCCACCTGATTTCTGTTTCAGCCTCAGTTCTCCTTCTCTGTTTTACTCTGACCTCTCTTTTTGGGGGATTTAATCACAGTGATCCTAATCCCACCTTAGCACTTCTGAGTGGGCATTCAGCAAGACACACGACCGATATTTCCTCTCCTCAGAAAGAAGAGATCTGAGGGGAGAACACACACAGAGGAGAAAGCTGTTATTAAAAGTGATATGCAAAGTATTTTTGAAAGATTTGGCTTTTTCTGTCACCTCACCTTGTTTAAAAAACATCTAGGAATGTTTCTCCATTATATTTTGTCCTCTCTTCCCTGGTTCTCTTTGAGAGCAGCGTGAGTGGGAGTGTCGAACGGATTTGATCTCACTTTAGAGGGAGAGTGTTACATGTTCAAAGAGGGCTGTTTTTCTTCAGAAAGGTTAATCAGTCACTGAAGTTAAAGTAGTGCCAGTGAACACCAAACTGTAAAGACTGACTGTAATTGCCATGAGGTGTATTAATAGATGTGGTGAAAGAAATTGTAGCCACATTGTGATTTTGGTGCTAATATTTGTTCTGTGACATGTCTAGAGAGTTAGGGGAAATGGAGCTGGCAGGAAAGATGGAGAGAGACAATTTACAAAGGATGGAGGGACAGGACACAGGAAATGGCTTCAAACTGACAGAGAAAAGGGTTAGATGGGTATTAGAAAGAAATTGTTTCCTGGGAGGGTGGGCAGGGGCTGGCACAGGATGCCCAGAGCAGCTGTGGCTGCCCCTGGATCCCTGGCAGTGCCCAAGGCCAGTGACATTGGATATTGGGGTTTGGAGCAGCCTGGGACAGTGGAAGGTGTCCCTGCCCTGGCAGAGGTGGCACTGGATGATCTTTAAGGTCCCTTCCAACCCAAACCACTCTGTGATCTCCTGATTCCATGATCCCATGACTCCAGGATTCTTGTGATCTTTAAATGTAGCTTTACCTGGAGGTGTGAAGAGCCATTAAAACAAGCGTTGTCAATAACTTAAAGATGATTTTTGCACCAAAGCTTTTGAAACAACTCCATGCCAAGCAACATCAACACTTCTTACAATTTGGCTACTTTTCTCATGTCCTCATAGTCAGATTCTTCAACTGTGCTTTTGTACACTTAAGTGCACATGATGGAAAGGATTCTTATCTTGTGGTTTTCTAAGTCCTCACCTGGTGAGAACAAAACCAGAAATCCATTACATTATCCTACATAGTTTATAAATGCTAGAAATTACTCCAGTGACCTCCTAATCTAGGTTTGATTATTTGGGTTTTTCTATTTCTTCCCATGACTCACGAGTGCTTGCTGGGATGTGGGAATGAGTGCATTATTCTCCAAAATTTATTTATCTGAAAGAACTTGCTGAGATGAATCACTTGGCTTGACTCCGTCCTCTGCTTCTTTGTGTGACTTCAGCAGCTCCAAGGGACAGACATCCTGGTCAGGGTGACCATTGGTGTTAGAAAGTCAATTTTAGGGGAATTAAGTGCTGTTTTGCATAGTCCCGCCACAGTTCTGTGTTGCACCAAATTCTAATTCACAGCATGTAAATAATTTTCCCTTCTGAGCTGAGTGTGCGCTGATGGCTGCTCCACCAGAGAAGAAATGGCCAATTATTTACTATCAAAATAATGGCTTGCCTGAATAAAACATGTGTTAGGAATTCTCTGTCCCAACGTTAGCAAGAACCTGTCACCAAAGGCATTGTTTTCTCCCAGGGCTGCCTGTCACAAAAAGCAGAATATGGCAGCGTGCTCAGTCTCCGTGACTCAGCTGTCAAAGTTTTATCTCCTGAGCACACAAGAAATATTATTTGTGTAATGAAGCTAATAAGCACGTATCAGAAAGGTTGTATTTCTCCCAGAGATGAAGCAAAACAGTAGTTACAACCCTCACCACGGCAGTTCTGTAAAATTCCAGGCACAGAGGAAATGTTTCTTCTGTGGGAACACATTGTAAAGCAGAGGAAATGCCAACTGTGCTGGTTGTTTCCAGGCCCTGAAGCCAGCTCCAGCTGAACAGGAGCTGTGTAAAAAACAGTTTACAGACCAAGGAAATGGACCTGGAGGTATTTCCAAGCCAGAATAAGAAATGTTCATGCTGCAGCAATGAATAAAATGCTGCAGCTATTAATCTTCATCAGTGGAGTGTGTGACTCTCCCTGGCCCTGCTGCAGATGGAACATCCCTATCCTAACAAAAGCACAGTGAAAGCAGGAATGTGCCATGACTGATGGGAATACATGGCCACATCCACAATCTGCACTCCCAGTGTCATTCCTAATCAATAACTGAAAAACTCCACTACTGAAGTCATAATGATATTTTATCCCAGACAATTAAAATTTGTGTTGACCCTAATTTTATGTTGTTTTCCATCCCACTTGTTTGGGGTTTTTTTCTATTTAAGAAGTGCTGCATCAGTGGATGCCCCTGTCTTTAGGAGCAAATAATTTTGCATTTTAAATTCTTTCTGGTTTAATTGTGTTCATCATCAGAAGCAGCACGTATAGACACCTGAGTTTGCAGCTTCCCACAGTGTTTGTTCTGTGAAGTAGTGCAAGTCTTGGGACAAGGTAGATAAGAGATAAGGGACCAAGTGGCATCAGATTGTGCAGATAATGCCAATGGAGTGACCTGGGTGTCCCTGCCCATGGCAGGGGGATTGAAAAGAAATGATCTTTAAAGTCCCTTCCAACCCAAATCATTCTATGATTCCACAATTCTATTCAAGCACAAGAAAAAATACTGCTACATAGAAATTAAAATCAGGGTGTGATTTAAATTTCACATCCTAGGCCATAAAAAGTCTTAAGATTCAATGTTTTTGTGAGAAAACAGGTCCAGTTCCTCATGGTTTGGAACTTATATTTTGATATATTGATATTTTTAATGGGCAAGTGTTCCCCAGAAGCTTCATTACATGTCTTGTAAGAGTGCAGCAAGTCTGGGGATACAAATAATCACATTTGAGAAACTTTAAGTTTCCTTGTATCAGTACATTTTGCTTTTCTAGTTCCTTGAAGAAGACCTGGGATTAAAAATACATGTGGCAGTCACAATCTCCTTCTGCTCCCAGGGTTGTTCAGGCTCTGTGCTCACTTCTTTTGAAATAAACCAGCTGTGGTTTTGTTGTAAAGCAGAATCCCATTAAGGAAAATTAATTGGTTCACCTTTTAATCAGGATTCATGGAAGATTATTGTTTATCAGTTCACTACCAGGAACAGCTTTGACTTCTCAATAAATCTACAAATTGGATATGAGGTGGGGAGATGTTTTTTACTTTTCCTACCCATGAATCAGAACAGCTTCTGCCTACTCCTGGTGGGAAAATAATGTAATGATGTGGCCTCATTTTAGCCTTATCAATTTTGATTGTTCTGCTCATTTTAAGTGACAGATAGATGACCTGTTAACACCTTCTACTAGCTCCATTCTAGTGATCAAAATTGCAGCAACCTTGCTCAGCACTTTCCATTAGGGAAGTGATTACAGAGGTTAATTCACTTACAGCCTGCAGCACCATTCCTGCCTCTTTAAAAGTAAAAAATTAATGCAGTCATAACCTCAGAAGAATCAAATATGATCGTGAGTCTCCACTCCCACTCATTTCATAAGCCTGTCTCTTCAAAATATTCTTTTACTCTCCATCAAAATGCTATTCATTGTCTCCCTCTCTGTAGACAGAGTTATTAGACATTTCATATATAATGCCTCATACATTTTCCCACTCACAGAGGTTTAAGCTGGGGGAGGGCTGAATAACAAGTAGAAATAGATGAAACTAATGGCATTAACGCTATACTGGCATAATAAAAGCTGTTTTAAATGTCTTGAGATGTAAAACCATAAAATATCTTAATGTGAACTGAATAGAAACAATCTTTATCTTTTAAAACTGTTTTTATAAACTAAGAGACCTGTTATTTAGCAATTAGGCCCTACAGTAGTTTGCCACATCTCGTGATTTCTTGTATTTAAAAACATTCAAATATTCCTTTTTTCCCCCTTCAAGAAAATCAAGTGAACTGCCAGGCTTCAGTTTTCTAGATGTGCCCAAATAAAGAATATTTGGTACTTTGCTTAGCCTGAATTTTGGGTTGTTCTCTACCTCTGAAAAGTGGGACATTCTGCCTTGAATATTTAAATATTGATGTCAGAATTGAGCAGGTTGGAGTATTTCAGGTTTTGGAAGTGGATTTTTGTCAAATGTGTGAAAAACTGAGACATTTTCAGGCATGCAGTGCTTTCAGCAATCACACGTGTTCATCAGCCTACATATCTCCGGTCCGGAAAGGGAGCTGGGGATAGAAAGGAGGTAAAAGGGAGGACACCACGAGCAAGATGCACTCCTCCTTCCAAAATATCCCAGAAAAAGGGAATTCTCACATCTACCCCAGAGCACATATAGTGGAGAAAGTCGACCCTGGTTATTCTGCATGCCACAGGACACACTTTCTCTTTTCTTCCCCAAAATACTTGAAGAAACCTGGGTTTGCTCTGCTGTACAATGAGACCTGAACACGACCACGTTTCTCAAAGGAAAATTAAACATTTCCATGTCCAGCTATGGGTAACAGGATATTGCTACACTCTCAGTGTTTCCTGGAGGATGAAAACAAAGTCAGACTAGCAAAAGGGATTAGTTTTGGAAGTTGGTTGTCTTTTGTAAAGCGAGAGAGATTATTTCAGGGAACAATTCTGAGTCAAACCCTGACTTAATCACTCTGGATCACCTGAGAGAATCTTGTCTTCAGGAATTCCAGGCTAGCTTGAGAAGTCCAAGCAGCAATGCTGGGTGCCTGTAATTAGGTACAATGAACACTCCCCACCACACCTGTTGTTATTTCCCAGAGCACTAAAGGTGGGCATTTTCAGCTTCCCAGCAACATCAGCTGCTGCAGAGAAATCGGCAAAACGCATGCCAGCAGTTTTGAGACAGAATTTCATGTAGTGAAGACCTCTCTTTGTAAAAGGATAGGACCATATGGCCCAGCACGCCAGATCGAAGATGTATAAACTTATATAAGCCTCTGCTGCTGCTGAACGCTACAGGCTCAGTCTAACTAAGGAACAGCACTTTGTTCTGAAAGAATTTGCCTGGATACCTAACTGGCACTAATTTTCTCAGAAACTACGAGAAAATAGGTTAGTGAGGACTCCCATTTGTCAGGAATTTAACACATCTTTTAGTGAAACAATTACCCTCTTTGCTCAGAACCCCACAAGCAAACCAATCTGAACTCCTGAAGGTGCAGTTTGTTCTGAATTTGGCAGCAGCAGTTCTTCAATTGTTATAAATTGGTAAGGAGGGAATGATTAATCTGTGAATTAAATTTGGACATCAATCCCTATCTTCTAGGCAGGAACTGTTTGTTGGTTTGGGTTTGTTTTGGTTTGTTTTCTTTTTTTATTAAATTGAATTGAAAATTATTATGAATCACAGAATCCCAGGATGGTTTGGGTTGGAAGGGACTTCAAAGCCCTTCAATACCTCTGCCATGGCAGGGACACCTTCCACTGTCCCAGGCTGCTCCCAGACCCAGTGTCCAACCTGGCCTTGGGCACTGCCAGGGATCCAGGGGCAGCCACAGCTGCTCTGGGCACCCTGTGCCAGGGCCTGCCCACTCTGCCAGTAAATACATCAATACATTACAATGTATTTGATATTCCTGACTGAAATGGGCATCCATTTTCTGACTCAGCTTTGTCTTTTCATGCTGATTTTGCCTTTTTTTTTTTTTTTTTTTCCATTTTTTGGTCTCAAATAAAAAGCTAAGCTAAACCAGGATGTGAATTTACAGACTGCATGCCAAATAAACAAGTAGTACTGGGGTGTGCCCTTGATCATATAGCTGGAGGTGACCTCAGCTCTTGCAAACCTGTATGAACATCTGGAGAAACATCTGGAGAAGCAGGAATAGAGAAAAGCATCTATCTCTCCCCAGGAGCAGCTGAGGGAGCTGGAAAGGGGCTGAGCCTGGAGAAAAGGAAGCTCGGGGGGGACCTCATTGCTCTGCACAACTCCCTGCCAGGAGGGGCAGTGAGGGGGGTGTCGGGCTCTGCTGTCGTGTCCCAAGGGAAAGGAGGAGAGGAAATGGCCTCAAATGGCACCAGGGCAGGCTCAGGTTGGAGACTGGCACAGAAAATTTCCCTGGCAGAGTGGTCAGGCCTTGGGCTGAGCTGCCCAGGTAGGTTTGGAGTCACTGTCTATGGGAGTGCTCAGGAGGAGTCTGGATGTGGCCCTGGGGATGTCATTTTGGGGTGATGCTGGTGGTGCTGGGGTGGCACTGGATGATCCTGAAGGGATCTTCCAATCCTGATGATACTGTGTTTCCATCACTGATACTTTACTGACATTTCCATCACTGATACTTTACTGGCATTTGTCCAGTCTCTGGTTCATTTCTCAGCTTGTTTTCCATGAATGTGTTTCAGGAGCCCCCAGAGCTTGAGACCCTGACAGAGAAGATGGTGCCTGAGCAGCCTGACATGGGGACACTGCTGCCTGTCCCTTTTCCTGTTGCACTGGCCTTGCTTTTCTGGGTGTACCTAAATCTGCTTTGTGAAGATACCCCCCTACAGCAGCATTTCATACTTGTGTCACCACATGCAGAGGGTGCAGCTGTTTTCTGGGCAGATTCAGCCTGCAGAGAGAGCAGTGGCTCTGTGGAACCTGGGCAGCCTGTGCTCTGTGCAGTGTTTCTGGTACAGGACACTGGTTTTCCCTGCCAGCAGTATCATCCCAATGTCCTGACACTGCTGAGCACACACAGAGTCAGCTGAATTTCCTTCCAAGGGCAGAGCCCATCTGCATGAGTGTTTTTGCTGTTTTGAAGAATACAGAGGTTATTTTTTCTGTTAAATATTCTTATGAATTGAACCCATCCCAGATGTGTCCACTGGAGCACTGAGGCAGTCCTGATACTCTGTTTTCAGTAAGATCATGCCTTTACTTCCTCTGTATCCACAGCGTCCTTCCCACGGTTGCTGATGAGAATTTGATTGACAATTCAAAATTTCATCTACATTGCACACTTTGGCTGCAAACCTTAGCCCAGCAAACCTCCTAGCCTGGTCTTACACCCAAACCATGGGGGGAATTACATGCCCAAGGACCAGCCAAGCCAAGCCTTGCCCAGCTGCAGCTGCTGAGGTGTTCCCTGCAGGAGAAGGAAGATTCCAGCACAGATTTAGTCACCGACCTGTATATTATTTGTAATCTTGTCCCAAACCCTTTTTACTGCTGGCAATTCTGGAAATTGCAGCTGTAAGACAATTGCCAAAGCTCAGGCTTCACTTGAAACTGTCATCTGTTAATTTATTACTTTTGTTGGGATACAGCTTTGTAAGAACCACTGTTGGAAGTAGTTCAGCAGCTTCTGGTGCACTTGACTTTGCATAAGTGGAACTGTTCCTCCCAATTCTCTGCTGCTGCAGCTGATCTTCATGTCCCCAGTGCCCAAATGTCTTTTGTCATTCTGTCCTTTTGTCCCTCTGTCTGGTGCCCAGGCTGCACATTGAGGAGGAGAGTGGTTCACCCAGAAGATGATGAGGTAATATTGTTCCCCTGCAGAGATGTTCAGCTCTGAACAAATAAGACAAAACAGCAAAGGTCTAGAGATGGTCAGAAAACAGAGTCCAGAATAAAGGGCAGGGATAACATCTGACAGCTTTTTGGCCAGGGGTGTAATGCCAGGTGCTGATCTATGATCTTTTGGGAATAATCTTCATCTCTGATCCTGTGGAGCTGCCAGTTCTTAAGGGAGGGGCTGCTGCTTCTTGCAGGTCCCAGTCGAGGAGGGGACCCTGCCAGGCCAACCACCTCCAGCAGAAGGGAAACCCATGACCTGTGTGCTGGACTGTTGGAATGTTGGGGGACACAAGACAGATGATGGACTTTGGACCTGGTTAACATCAGAGATTTGATAACAGGATGCCTTGGCAAAAGCAAACGGAACTTTGAAAATTAGACCTAGATTGCAAGAAGATTAAATAAAATGGGTTTACCAGAAAAAGAAAATCCCATTAAACTCGGCAAGCAAGAAATGTTGTTATATGCAGAAGTTTGTGTATGTGATTGTAACCTAATCACTGTAGTACACATTACTAGTCTCCCTGAAATAGTATATAAGTGCTTGCATCCCACAATAAAATCGGATTCTGATCACTGAGTCAGTCTTCCCCATCCCTCTCCATCTCAAACACAGGACCTGCATTAAAAAAAAACTCCTTGGAAGCACCAGAACCCTGGCTTCAGGGATGTGCCACATTCTCCTGTATGTGTGGATGTATCCCCTCTGCTGTGCCCTCTGAGGTTCCCCTCCACTTTTCAGCCTCTGTGACTTTGCAAGTGCAGCCCAATCCATGGCACAGCACAGAGGGCTGAGTGCTGGGGCTGCTGCCGCTGCTTCTTCCTCTCTTTCAAGCCCAGCTGGATCCCTTTGCTCTCCCTTTCTCCCTGCACATAGCATCCTAACATTTGCCCTGAAATTACAGAGCTGCTCAAAAGACACAATGATGAGAGCAGCACAGAAGTCCATGCTGCTTTGTGAATTTGTTTTCCCTAAGTGCCAGAGGACTGTAAAGCAGCACCAGGCACAGGCTGCAGACTGATTTCCTTCGGAGCATTGTGTCTGTGTATCAGAGAAATCCTACTTTGAACCTGGATAGTAGGGCTGTGAATGTGGCTGCTTCCTACTAATTCCCCACCTCCCTGCAGCACTGTGCCTTGTCACAGTGGGATGTGGCATTAATCACTGCTGAACTTCACCTGGAGCCTCATTTAATAGGCTGAATTGAATAAGTCAGAAAGCAAAGCCCAGGTAGCTTTCCAATTACAAAATGCCTCAGTGATGTGCATCCCAGCTTAGCCAGTGGCTCTTTTCTTTCCTTTTTCCTTTTTTTTTTTTTTTTTTTTTTTTTTTTTTTTTAGCAGGCATTTGGGTTCTTCACAGGACTTAATTGCCTTCATCAAGAGAGATGTTAGTTGTCAGTAATCATTGCTTGTCCACATGAATGAGCAAGGAGAACCACGCTATGTTGCTGAGGAGCCCATGGGCTTGGCAGAAAAGCTCTAGGAATCACTTACTGAGGGAAGAAAAGCTCATGTTGCTGCACTATTTGGTTTGCTTCCATTCCCTTATTTGTCTGAAATGTTTACTGAGCACAGCCATGCTTGTCTTGGAGGCTGGAACCAGTTAATTTTCCTCTTTTAACTCTCCTTGCAATTCTCTGCTCTGGCCCCAGGAATTGCAACACCAAGAAAGCAAAGTGGTGTTCACAGGTTTCATCAAGTTCAGATTTTATGTGGTTTTTGGAGGTTTTTTTTTTGGGTGATTCTGCCCTGCTCAGGTGAGAGCCCACCTGAGAGCTGCCCCAGCCCTGTCCCAGCACAGGGAGGAGCTGGAGCTGCTGCAGAGAGCCCAGAGGAGGCTCCAGGATGAGCAGAGGGATGGAGCAGCTCTGCTGGCAGGAAAGGCTGGCACAGCTGGGATTGTTCACCTGCACAGGAGAAGCTTTGGGCTGAGCTCAGGGTGGCCTTGCAGGGCCTGAAGGAGCCCCAGGAAACCTGGAGAGAGACAATTTCCAGGGGATGCAGGGACAGCACACAGGGAATGGCTCCCACTGCCAGAGGGCAGGGCTGGATGGGATCTTGGGAATTAGGAATTGTTCCCTGGCAGGGTGGGCAGGGGCTGGGATGGAATTGCCAGAGCAGCTGTGGCTGCCCCTGCATCCCTGGCAGTGCCCAAGGCCAGGTTGGACACTGGGGCTGGAGCAGCCTGGCACAGTGGAAGGTGTCCCTGCCATGGCAGGGTAGGAATGAGATGATCTTCGAAGTTCCTTCCAACCCAAACATTCCATGATTCTATGACACTGTCACAGTACAGGTGATACCAATTTCATTGATGACAACAGACCAGAGCTTTTGTTTGCAGTGTTATTTGAAGGAAATCACAGCTTTTGTGTAGCAAATTCACTTCTCTACTCTGTGTAGAAATTCCTTCCATAGCAAAGAGTTATTGATGGGAAACCAGACCTGAAACTTCCCAGATGCAGAAATGCTTTGGGAATTCCAGGGCATTTGGGGTCACAGTTGCTGCTGCAGCCGAGGTCTGCTGGGGCTGGGGTTGCCAGGAAGCCAATTAGGAAGGATTTTTGTCTGGTTGCAGCAGCCTGGGGATTGCTTTAACCTGAGCTCAGCTGGCTCTGCTTCCCCAGGGAGAGCATTCCTGCTCTGGATAGTGCCAGCACACGTGTGCTGCCCATCCTCCTTCTCACCTGGCTGTTCACAGCTGGCTGCAGGGGCTGGAAGAGGCTCAGGGAGAGAGAGGGAATGGGTTTGCTAGAACAAGGAATTCTCTGGCTCTTTTTGCCACAGAGAATCAGACTGATCTCTGATGTGTGTCCTGCTTTTACCAAATCCTCCAAAATTGTTGGGATAAACCCTCCAAAATAATCTTTTAAGTTTTAAAGAGCAGGCCTGACTTTATTCTTGGCCAGGGTTTGTGTCTGGCCTCCACACAGGCGTAGACACAAAATAGTTTTAATTTATCCATTTACAGCAAACAAGGAAATTAATGCTTCTGCTTCTAAAGAACTGTTTTGGTTTTGCAGGGCCTGGTTTTTGATAGTGGGGGCCCCACAGAGGAGGCTGCTGTGAGAAGCTGCTGGAAGCTCCTACCATGGCTGGCAGAGCCAATGCCTGGTGGCTCTGGAGATGGAGAAGCTGCTGGCCAAGGCTGGGCCAGTGAGAGTGGTGGGGAACCCCTCTGTTATAAGGTATTGAAGAAGAAAATCAAAACAAAGTGGGACACGCAGGTTTTTTTCCTAGCCAGAGAACAGGAGGAGGTGAGAACATGTCAGGGAAACAACGTGGAGACACCAGGGTCAGTGGAGAAGGAGGGGCAGGAGGAGCTCCAGGTGCTGGAGCTGAGATTCCTCTGCAGGCTGTGGTGATCACCACGGTGAAGCAGCTGAACCCCTGCAGAGCTTGAGGATCCACAGGGGATGCAGAGATCCACTCACGGCCCATGGGGATCCATGGGCACTGGGGCTGAGCAGTCTCTGCTCCCAGGGCACTCCCTGGGACTGAAGTGGAAAATCCATCAATGGCTCGGAGAGAGGAGAAAGGAAATCTGGAGACTCTGCTCTTGTGCTCTTGTGTGTCACAAATTTGATTGGAAAACAGAAATTATTTGCTAATTTTTCTTATTTACTAGATTTTATCTTCATTTATGGAATTCTAAATCATTCTTCTTATTCTTCTTATTCTCACTATTCTGCTTCTTTTTTCCTTCTATGTATTTTCACATCCTACTTATTATTATTCCTCTTCTACGGATTCTAAAATTTTTATTCTTATTACTCTTGTTCTATGGATTCTAAAATTTGTATCCTTAGTACTATTCTTCTATAGCTTTTAAATTCTTATTCCTCTTTTTCTACCAATATTATAATTCTTATTCCTATTCCTCTTCTTCTTCTATGTAGTCCTAAATTCTTATTCCTATCACTACTCTTATTCTTCTACGTATCTTTAAATTATTCTTCTTCCTCTTGTCTTCATTGTCTTTGTCATCATCTTCACCTTCATCTCTGTCTTCTGCATTGTCTTTGTCAACTTCTTTGTATTCATCGTTTTCATCTTTGTCATTGCCTTTGTCGTCTTCATCTTCATCTTTGTCATCATTGTGGCCTTCGTCATCTCTGTGCCATCTCTGTCTTCTCCACTCTCCTGTTCCTGTTCCTGTTGGTTCCTCGCTGCCGTCGTTCAGAGTCCCGTGGGTGCCGCAGCCCCGCAGGGAGGGCGGCTCTGGAGCAATGGCTGCTGTCGGTGCCGTGTCTGTGCCTTTCCTTGGGCTGTGCCACCATGCAGGGACAGCGGAACAGCCCCCGCAGCGCCCGCAGCGCCCGCCTGAAGCGGGAGGGACGTTTCCTAAGGGGAGCCGGCTGCCCACGGAAGGCCTGGATGGGAGAAGCTGTGTGTCCCACAGGGCCTTGGCCTGCCAGGGTGGCAGGTGAGGCACAGAGCAACCCTGGGCTGCACGGCTCCGGTTCCTGCTCCTCAACCCAGGCTTCATGAGGAACAGGCACCGGGATCCCGTCTGCTGCAAAACCTCTCCATTTCTGCTCCTTGTCTTCTTCAGGGGCCAGCTCCAGGATGCTCACCTGGTCCCACGTGTCTTCCTCTGGGGCCAAGGGCTTCATCCACATACTAGAGTTGGACCTGACTTTCCAGGGGTCCTGCGCCAGCTCTGGGTCGCTGTTGTCTTCCCAGCTAGAGTGTACAGAGTGTCTGTGGTTGTTCCCTCGGGGCATGTCTTGGCCAAGGGATGGTTCCTCTTGGGAAAGACCTTGGCCAATGTGTTCTTCCCAGTTGGAAACTTCTTCCCAGCTGTTGACGTTTCCATGGGACAGCTCCTGCTCTGCACACTCTCTTCTCTGGGACCCTCCTTGGGAGTTGTTTCTTTCTCCCAGAGACAGCTCTCCTTCCTGCTGGGAAAGCTCTTCCTCCATGTGGGATTTCCCAGGCACGGGGCTCTGCTCCCTTTGGGCTGCAGCTGCTGCTGCTGCTCCTGCAGCCTCTTCCAGAGCATCCTGTTCCTCCAGCTGCTGCAGCTGGGTCTGGCTCAGGAGCTGCCCAGAGCTGCTCTGCTTCCTGCAGAGCAGGGCAAGGCTGCTGTCCTGGGTGTTGTAGGGGACCCTGGGTGAGCTCTGAGTCTGTAGGGATGACAGCTCCTCACTGGGGACAAAAGACTCAGCTGCCTTTTCTTCCTGCTGGGCAGCCAGAGGCTCAGGGAGCTCCTCTTGCCCAGCAGCTCCAGCCAGGGCAGCAGCTGCCAGCTCGGCCTCCAAGGGATTGCCGGGGGCAGGAGAGGTTCTGGGCAGGACAGGTGCTGCCTCTGCTGCTGTCGCTGTGCCCACGGGGCTGGGGGAGCCAGGTCCCTCCGGGGAATAAGGCTGGGTCTTCTCTTCCTCCATCACTGGGCTCAAGCGTTTGTTCCCAGTGCTGAAGGTGATGTTCTCCACCCATGGGGTCAGCTCTCGGACTCCGTACTCTGCCTCGAGGAACAGCTCTGTTTCCGAGTTGTATTCCCCCTGGGACATGTCTGGGTCACTGGAGGAATCCCAGGGAATATCCCAGTCCGAGGTCTCCTCATCACTGCCTCGCTCTGCCCTCACTGACCATGCCGCTGGCCCCTCCCGTGGCTGTTCACTGAGGGCTCCCAGCAGGGTGGGCGAGGGGCTGAGGGGGCTCTGCTCCCTTTCCCATGTGGCTGCTTGTCCCATTTCCACAAGCACGCATTGCTCCAGGTCCAGCGGTCCCTGCGGCTGCCGCCCGGATCCCTGGACGTCCAGCAGGGCCCGGTGCACGATCTCACAGCTGAGCTGCCGGGCCAAGTCCAGCAGAGCCTGGTTGCAGCATGGGGGGCTCTGTGTCCCTGCTGATGGCAGCTCCTGGCTGGACACAGGAGCCTCCTCTGCCTTTTCTTCCTCCTGGGCAGTGACAGGCTCGGGGGGCTCTTCCTGCCCAGCAGCTCCGGTCAGGGCAGCAGAGGTTCTGGGGAGGGCAGGCACTGCCTCTGCTGCCAGCGCTGTGCCCACGGGGCTTGGGGAGCCAGGCCTCGCCGGGGGACAAGGCTGAGGCTCCTCATCACTCAATGGGCTCGAGGCTTTGTCCCCAGTGCTGGAGGCGACATCCTCCACCCGCTGGGACAGCTCTGGGACATCTTCCCCCTGGGAATCTTCGGGCACTCTCCAGAGGGACTGTTCCTGGGATCTCTCATCTTCGTCCCATCCAGACTCCTGCTGCTCTCCCACAGCTTCTTCTCCCTGGGACATCTGCTCCATCACAGCGTCTCACTGGGAATGCTCATGAGCCATGTCACCAAAGGTCCCCTTGTCCTCCTTGGCATGTGACAGTGGCAGGCCTGACCTGCCCCCTGCTCCTGCCCCCTGCCCGCTGAGGGCCTGGGCGTGCGGCCAGCTGGACACAGGGCCGGGGCACCGGGACTCGGGGGTGGCTTTGGGGACTTTGTCCTCGTCCGTCACTCTGGACCTGTGGCGCAGATGGATCCCGGGAGTTGCTTCCAGATTCTTCCAGAGTGGCTCTCTGTGCACCCTGGGCCCTGTGTTGTCCCTACAAACCCTCAGCCAGGATGGGGCTCTCTGATGTCACAAAGGTCTCTGGCCACCACCATGTCCTGTGTCATAAAGGACCCTGACAAAGAGCGCCCTTGTCACCCTGGCACCCCAACACCAGCGGGGAGAGCCAAGAACGGGCCCGGAGCAGGCCTGGCCTTGGGGACTGTTTTGGTTTTTATAATTGGGGCCCCACAGCAGTGGCAGCTGTGAGAAGCTGCTGGAAGCTCCTACCATGGCTGGCAGAGCCAGACGCTGAAGGTGGCTCTGGAGATGGAGAAGCTGCTGGCCAAGGCTGGGCCAGTGAGAGTGGTGGGGAACCCCTCTGTTATAAGGTATTGAAGAAGAAAATCAATACAAAGTGGGGCACACACATTTTTTTCCTATCCAGAGAACAGGAGGAGGTGAGAACATGTCAGGGAAACAACGTGCAGACACCAGGGTCAGTGGAGAAGGAGTGGCAGGAGGAGCTCCAGGTGCTGGAGCTGAGATTCCTCTGCAGGCTGTGGTGATCACCATGGTGAAGCACCTGAACCCCTGCAGCCTGTGGGGATCCACAGGGGATGCAGAGAGCCATGAACAGCCTGCGGGGATCCATGGGGGAATGCAGAGATCCACCTGCAGCCCACAGTGGATGTAGAGATCCATCCACAGCCCATGGGGATAGACAGAGGATGCAGAGATCCACCCACAGCCCCTGGGGGAGGTGCTCATGCTGGAGTGGGTGGATGCCTGGGGGAGGCTGTGATCCAGTGGGGGACAGAGTGGAGAGAGAGAGCCTTTGCTTCCAGGGTGGAGCAGCCTGTCCTTGGAGGACTGCACTCTGTAGAAAGGGAGACCCACAGCACAGCAGTTTTGGGAGGACTGGCTGCCCATGGGGAATTCACATTCCAGCAGTTTTGTCAGGACTGCTGCTCATGGAGTCAAGCTGGAGAAGTTCACAGAGAACTGTCTCCTGTGGGAGGGACCCCATGGTGCAGCAGGGGAAGGACTCCTCTGCCTGGGCAGGAAATCTCAGTGATGAACTGACCAAAACCCCCATGCCCTGTGTCGCTGCGCTGTCAGTAGAGACAGCAGAGAGGTGTTGGGGGAAGAAATATATTTTTAAGGGCTTATTTTATTTCTCATTATCCTTCTCTACCTCTGTTAGTAATAAATTCACTTTGTACCTCTAAGCTGAGCTTGTTTTGCCCTTGGAGTGTTTTCTCCCAGTCCTCATGTCAACTCATGAAGCCTTTGTTAATTTTTTCTCTCCTCTGCCCAGCTGTGGCAGGGGAGAGTGAGCAGTGAGAGGCTTTTGTGGGTGCCTGGCACTAGGCCAGTGTCAAATAATGACAATAACATAATTCTGTTCCATTAATTAGTATTCTGTCCTCTGTTGGTTATAGATTTCTCACTTCTCATGCTAATTAGTCCGTAGTTTTAGTATGTTTTTCAGACTTTCCAAAGCATACACTGAGTCGTCCTTAGTCTCTTGTTTATCTTCTGGTTTCTGCAAAATGTCCTTATGGTCCATAAATTCTGCATTCCAGGTATCCAACCTCAATAATACACCTTTCTCTCTCAGGATTTGTTCATTGAAGGACATCAGAGTTAATTTATCAAAACTTCCAAGTTCCAGCAATTTTCCCAAGGTGTGTTGCTACAAAAGGAGCTCATGACATCGTGGCTAAATGCTGGTTAAAAGTTATGTAAGGCTAAAACACTGCTTATAATTAATACAATGGTTATGATTAATTTAAAAAAAATTAGCTGGAATTTAATTAAAATTATTTTTTTAAATAATTGAACAGTTACTTCCAACCCTGGAATTGAGCAAGTTTGGGTTTAATTCTGGAGATTTCTGACTCAAGGCATTTACAATCACACCTTTTTTAAGGGCTCATCTGCCAGGCCTGCTGAACCCCAAACTTTCAGGCTTTGCAGTGAAAGGCCATGAGGATAACTGAAATCCATGGATTTGGGTATTCACTTAGGATTTGTGTGTATTTTCTAAGGAGACCTCACCTGGCACCACATCAAACACAGATTGTCCCTGAGGAAGTTGTTTGTGTGATATATCATGGTTTTCAACTGATCTTGTTTGTGGTTTTGGCTCTTACTAAATGTCTCCTTGGTAGAAAAAGAATAGCATCAATATCCTTTCCTGTTTGCCTTGAAATAAAGATTGAGTAGCGCACCACAAAATAATACAGGAGTGCAGCAAAGCAAAACATTCCTCCAAAATAAAGAGTACTGTAAAGAAAGGCAGAAAGGAGTTTGAAACCCATAAAAAAATAAGGACTGCACTGCAAAACAAACACTCTGGTATTTAGGACAGAACAGATTTCAAAAACTCAGCAAAAGCAGCCAGAATAATCTTCAGGAAGGTGTTATTAACATTTAAAACTTAGGGTTGATAATTCAACTGTGTAAGTGCTGCACATCAAGGTACATAATTAGATGTCTTAATTGAAGGTTTGACTGATTGCCACAGGCAGCAACACAGCTGAAATGGTGCCACTGTAAGACTGGGGTCTCTCTGCTCTCTAGACTCTGTTTTTCTGTCTTTGCTTCCTACCTGTTGTGAAATTGTAGGTTTGGATTTGGTTTAATTGCTGGGTTTAGACCTTCCCGTTCCTCTCCATGAATAGCAGCATTTTGCATTATTTTCTGGAGTACTTGGACATAAGGAAGACAAAAGGAGCTCCAAAAGCAATTTCAGGGTAGACCAGGAGCTGCTCAGATGACACAAGAGGTTGTGCAAAAATTGGAGAAAAGACAGACTCGGTACTGAAGATGGCAGGAAGAAAAGATAATTGGAACGCTGTAGAAATGAAACTGTTGTATAGACTTTACACTTCTGAATTTCCACATTGTCCTTGGATATGTGGTTTAGTCAGCTAAATTTAGACACACCCTAATGATAGTTCTTTATTAATAATTAATGGGTTTTGCTACATATGGATAAATATATTGTAGAAATGCAGTGAGAATGGTGCAGCTCTGGAGAAGTGAATGCTGTTGTGCAGCTGCAGCTGCCTGCAGCAGTCAGACACATAGATCTCCTTCCCTACAGATCTAAGCATCCATTAAATCCACTGATGTATCCCCAATTTTCTACAAAAGCAGAACACAGGTCAGAGAAAATCAGATCACTTTAGTTATCAGCTTGATAATACTTGTATTGTTTGATTGGTGTAAGCAGAGTTAGTAGATATACAAAATCATTTGTCAGTGTTATGGAATGCTGAATTCTGCAGCACTTGGATCTTCCCTCATGGGACACTGTCTCCTCTGTGACTGCCAGTCCTCATAGGGTGGAATTTATAGTTGTGCAGACACACAGCATCAAGTTCATAGATTTCTTAAGCCTGGCCTAATCCTTGTTTTGAGGCTGTTAAAGACTCCACTTCACCTTTTCTTTATGAGTTTTCCTCTGATGTTCAGCTTATCCATCAGCCCCCTGGGATAAACCAGTCTGCAAGTTCAGGACAGCTCTGGGATTTGTCTTTCAAGTGCCACCTTTGGCCAAACCATCCTCAATAGTAACTTTTTGAAACCCTGAGCATTTTCCAGTCCTGGCAAGGCAGGTGCTTTAGAGAAAACATCAGTTTTCCTCTTGCTCTCAGTATGAAACAGCACTTGGAGCTTGGTTCTGCTCAGCTCTGCTGCAGGAGAGAGTGATGTTTCCTCCCTCTTGGGTGTTTCTGGACCAGGATTAAATCAAGCAGGCAAAAAGTACAATTTTTTGCCTCATATTCTTCATTCAATGCATATCTTTATCCAAAAACTTATCTATCTATCTGATATATAAAATCAAGCTATGTCCAGCATTCCTTGGCTAAGAAAAGGCAACAAAACTTCCAGTGGACTAAAGAGAGCTCCCATAAAATCTGCCCTATTCACTGAATTTCACATCCCCTCTCCCCCAGGGATGAGGGGATGTGAAATGCTTCTGCCTGCTATAACAACTTTATTTTGGGGGGAAATAAATCAGATTTCTTTCTGCCAGTGGCACCAGTGCACATTGCTGAGGCTGATCCCACTCCACCCACTGCAGGATTTTGGGAGGCTGTTCCTTCAGGTTCTCAGCCTTGAATGGAAAAAATCAGCCCTCTGTGCACAGCTTTCCTTGTGAGCCATGGCAGAGAACACCCTCTCCCTCCTCCTGGCATTGTGGCTGCCTGCAGGGACTTTTGTTTTTTCAATAAAAGCTGCGTCTCTGCAGGCTTTCTTCTTGCTGTGCTGATTTTCCACAATTCCATGTTTCTCCAGGTGATCCAGGCTGATTTTAAGCAAATTACTCAGTCCTACCATTGCCTTTCAGCTTAGGAAGTGAAAGAAATAAATTGGTATTTGAGCTGTCTGCTTAAGACAAAATAAAGATTTCCTGGGTTTGTAGCATGCAGGTTTAAGGCCTGTCCATCCTAGAACGTCTTGTGCAAATCTGTGGGAAATAGTAAAGGCAAAAAGATTTCTAGAAAGATGTAAAAGCAGGCTTTAGAAACAGAAAGAACAAAAAATATAGAATTAGCTACAGCTCCAAAGTCTGAAAGTAGAAAAAGTTACAATAGTACAGTAAGGACATGAAACAATAGCTTGAATTTTAGGCTTAGCTAAGATAGATTTTAAGACTGCAGAAAAATATGCTTAACAAGACAGTATAAGGTTTGAAGTTTAATAATAAGGTATTGTGTATGTTAATAGAGAGTATACAAGCAAGCATTGTGTGAAGTAGGTGTAGGTGTGCTTTTAGTGATTGACTGTGCAAATCTACACTTTTTCCTGTGTCCTGGATAAATCTGAGCCTGTGCCATGTTTTTTCTGCAGTTTCAGATGATTGTGTGGATTTAGGGGAGTCAAAACCCTCTGCACACACCTTCCACAGAAGTTATGAGCCAGAATTATGATTTTTTTTCTGCTCTTTTAGTGTTAGAACCCTGGTTACTGAGAATTTGAGACTTTCTGTGCTGCCAGGCACTGACCCCCAAGAGAACACTGCATTGACCTGAGGCCCTGGAGAAGCTTCCAAAATGGAATGACAGAACTGGGATTGTGGGTGTACAGTTTGAATAGAAGTGTGTGATATCACAGGGTGGGAAACTCAGAGTTTAAGGGTTTAGAATACAGTAATAGATATAAAGCAGGATGGAGGGTTTAGGGTGGAGGCTGCTCCTCCTCCTTCTTCACCCTGGGTTTGGGTGGTTTTGTGTAATTGGATAAAAAAGTCCCCACTGTGGGCGCGGATGGTTGAGTATTGGGTTAAAAGTAAAAATAATTTAGGTGTCATTTCTTAATTGGACAGTTTATCCTTAAAAGGGCTTGGAGAGAGAAAGAGACAGGGCTCCATTTTTAGTTTGTTAAAGTGCTGCAGAACTCAGGGTTTCTGAGACTGTAACAGAAATAAGAACTAATAAACATCTGAGTCCAAAGAAGAAATACTATCTCACACATTTAATCCCAGCCCTGGAGGAAAAAAAGGCAGATAAAACTTGACACTATACACCACTTGGATAACACAAAACAGCCATGTGGCCGAAAATTTCCTTCACCAAAGGGACTTGGAGGATGGTGGGTAACTCTGCCACTGGTGGAAAAATCCCCCAGTCCTGCAGGAATAGAACCATCATGAAGCATGTATTTAAATACATCTTTAATAGAAATCTGTGTTGTCAGTACAAAGTCTTGTGGACTTGGCTGATTTAACCATGTGAGTGGTTTACAACCATCAACAAACTGTCTCTCTTGAATGCCTTTTCTATTCAGGATAAAGAGTTGGTTCCCACAACTACTGGGAATGGTTTTATTTACACTTGGGAATCCCACAAGAGG
Organism: Pyrgilauda ruficollis; assembly: GCF_017590135.1. Taxonomy (NCBI): domain Eukaryota; kingdom Metazoa; phylum Chordata; class Aves; order Passeriformes; family Passeridae; genus Pyrgilauda; species Pyrgilauda ruficollis. The sequence goes on from NW_024530377.1 coordinate 822,364, forward strand.
GAAGGAGATTTTCTGTGAGCCTTCTTAAGATCATAATTGTTGATGGGATTTGTCTTGCCTGACTGCCAGGCTGATGTCTCATGTAAGGCAATTATCAGAGTTTCTTCCATGAGAGAGAAACTGTCACTTCCAGGGGGATTTCCTCCCATCTTTAAATGAAAAAAAGCATGAAATGAATCACACTATAAATGTGTTTTTACCTTTCTAATCATCAGAGAAGGAATTCAGATGATTTTGCACATAGCTGGCTAGGATTTTATAGGATATATGGACAGGACAGCTCATTTTTGAGACATGTTTGTGCTCTGCTGTGATTTTTACAGGTGTATTTCCAAGCCTTGGAACTGGAGGTGACACTGGAGCTTTTTTTGGGGCTGATTTTTCACTGACCCAAGAGCTCTGGTCCCCTTTGTCCCCCCTCAGGGATCATCCCAGAGCTGGGTCCAAGCTGTGAGCACTGGGGCGTTATCCTGGGAACTCTGCCAGACACAGATTGGAAGGGCTCTGTTTTCATTCCAAGTAGATTTGGGCTTGTTCTCTGTGTGGGTCGGGGGTAGAAGACACACTGAATTTTTGGACAATGTTTATTGTAACACCTCCTTGCTCAGCTGCTGCTTGAAATCCTGTTTTAAAATGTTGAGAGACATTTGTGGCCATATCTTTAGTTTAACAGAAATAGTGAATTTTCCAGGTTAACAGCAGACACTGGGCCCAGTTTTTTCTAGAAAACAAATTATATTGGAGAAACCTCTTTTATTTCTCACAACAATAATTACAAAAGTTTTAATCTGGGGTTTTGGAAGGGCAGATAATTCCTAGCTTGATTTTGGAATTTTCTTTTTCTCACACATTGTTTGGATTTGTTGGCTTAGTTTTAGATTGCTGTGTGGTTTTTTTTTTTTGTTTGTTTGTTTGTTTTTTTTTGTTTGTTTTTTTGGTTTTTTTTGTTTTTTGTTTTTTTTTTCCCATCTAGAGAATGAGAGGAATCAAACCCAAACTCTCCTCTGGGAAAATTGGAAAAATTTGAAATGGGGCCAGTGAAAGATAAGAGCCACAGAACACTGCAATACAATTAAATTGTGTTAATTTGCAGATGATTATGCATATTTCTTTAAATAGTTCTGCAAAGTTCTCCCTCCACACCAAATCAGTCTCTTCTTTTTCTTGGAGCTTGTAAGAAAAAAAAAAAAAAACAGTAAGAAAACAACTGTTACCCTAAACTTTCTTAAGCTGTTCAAATCCACATCTGTTGTCTGGGGAATCACCTCATTTCCTCTTAAAATCCTTTGCATTACATCCAAGCCTTCTGGTCCAGAGTGAGTGTTTAGTTCAGGAATTATTTCAGTGCTGTCTGGCTGAGATCCTGGTAATTTATACAATGTTAACAGAAAGTCACACTTGAGTGAGATGGGGGGTCAATAATAATTTAACCTCTCCACCTTTTTCCTCTCTAATCTCACAGGAGTGAGCATGGCAGGGACAGGAGGGACAGAACCACTGCCAGAGGCTGCAGGTTTGGCCCAACACAGCCAAGAAGCTGGCTGGCCTTTGGGCAATCCACATCTTTCTCCTCCCAACCTTCCAGTCCCACTTTCCCATTCAGTTCCTGAACTTTGCTGCACTGGGAAAGGCTTTTAAACACCAGGGAGAGCCTGAAATCCCACATTGTCAGAACCCAGGAATGTCCCTGGATGCCCTGGATGGCTCAAGACCCTGGCAGGAAGCCAAAGACACTTGGGAATTCGACCTTAACCCATGGAGCAAATTACCAACATTATATGAAGAATTACAAGTCACAAAAGTTTAAGTAACATAACAGTAGTTGTCACAGGGTGAAAGGTGGAATTTTGAAGAATTTGACTATAGGGGTCTAGGGAGACAAGATGGAGGAATCTGGGCATTGTCCTGTTCTTCTTCCTTCTTCTTAAAACCCTGAGACCACAAGTTTCACAGACAGCTTCCCTCATCCAAGCACATCCTTCTGACCGTACTTTTGCCAAACCCAGACATGACAGCAGCCTTTTTTTTTTCATGTTTCATGGTTTTGATTTGAACATCTGAGATGAGAGTGAGGTGCTCATAAGAAATCTGTTTAATCACCCTTGATTGTCTGATCAATGACCCTCCTATAGCAGGACATGGAGAGGAATTTTCCTCTGGGATTTGTCCAGCTCATGTAGAAGTTGGGCCAAAACATTTCAGGAGATTGGGAAAAGATTGCTGAACATGAGGGGAAAATTAGCTTTGATTGCCTTTCTTCTTTTTGCTTTATTGCACATTGCTTGCTGGATGAGGCTCTTTGACCTTGGAATGAACCCTGGATTCGTTTTAGTGGAATGTGGGACCAGCTTGGAAATCAGCAATGTGAGCAGAATTTCACTGCAGCCTCTCTCCCATGGCTGGACCTGGGGAGCTGCTGCCATCCCCAGCAATCTGTTCTGTTCCAGAGCACAGAGAAACTCCCAGCTGTAGGCACTGCCTCCCCTGTGGGAGCTCCAGGATTTCTCAGAGGCAACATGGATGTGCACAAGCACAAAAAAATGGGCTCTGAAAAGCCCAGAAATATTCCAAATATTCATCAGTTGGCAGAGCAGCCAGAGAGAAAGGCTTATCTGAAAGAGAACCTTGAGAACAAAATTCAGAATTATGGAATGGTTTGGGTTGGAAGGGACCTCAAAGGTCATTTTGTTCCATCCCACCATGGCAGGGACACCTTCCACTGTTCCAGGCTGCTCCAAGCCCCAGTGTCCAGCCTGGCCTTGGGCACTGCCAGGGATCCAGGGGCAGCCCCAGCTGCTCTGGGCACCCTTTGCCAGGGCCTGCCCACCCTGCCAGGGAAGGATTTCCTCCTAATACCCAATCTAACCCTACACTCTGCCAGTTTGAAGCCATTCCCACTTGTCCACATGTAGAAGAAGAGAGGGAGAGCCATCACAGCCAATATTGGAGACATTTCTGGAGCTTTTGCTGCCTCCCAGCTCTGCAGAATTAACAGGTGGTTTTGGCTTTATTTGTCAAGATCTTGGAAGGAAGAGGCCACAAGGGTGGCCCCTGTGCTGGACACAGCCAGTCCCTGGTGTCTCCAAACCAGAGCCACCACTGGCCAAAGCTCAGCCCATCAGCCAAGCTGGAGCAGCCTCTGTGAGAACATATTTAGGGAAGGGTTAAAACCCAGGTGTGAGAGAGGAGTTAAAAGGTGTGAGGAGCAATTCAGGGCAGAGCAGGAAGAGGGCCAGGGGCAGAGCAGCTGGGTGGGTGGCTGGCAGCCAGGTGAGGCCACCACCACAGCAGGTGATTGTCCTGGTGGGACTTGTACTTCCAAGGTTCTTGTGTAACTGCTGGCTTTGAACTCGTCTTCTCTCCCATTTGTTCTGATTTCCTCTTTCATCTCCAGAAATTGTACAAGGTCTGTGAGACTCCTCTTGCCAAACCCATCTCTGCCAAAAATGAGGAAACTTAATCACCTACAGCTCCCCTTCTCAGAGTCTGTATCCTGTTACATCCCTCTAAAGTGGTGCATGCAAGGACCTTGTTTTTCTGCATTAATCTGGGGATCATGTCTGACTTTTAACAGAGCAAATCCTTTGTGCTCATAACAAAATCATGTGTGGGAGACAAAAGGATTCCCTTCTGTAAACTGCTCTTGAGTTGTTTGGGGGTTTTCCCCCCTTCATACTTAACTGCTATCAGTCCTTTTTTTTTTTTTTTTTTTTTTTAAATAAAATAATGTAGAAATAATCCCACCATCTCAGGAGTCAACCTAAAAGATAAAATTCATAATTAATTTTGTAATTCTTGGTTACTATTTGCTGAGGGGAGATTTTAAGGTGGGAGCCTGAGCTGGGAAAAATCTTTACAGGGCAGTGATGGTGAATCCCATGTTGTTCCCACCTGGATGGACAGCTGCATTCAGCATTACTCCCAGTTCAGCTCAGGGTCACCTTCCAGAGCATCTCTGATTTTAGACCAGATTTGAAAGTGGAGGGATGTTGAGTTTTATCTTCTTTTTGCCAGGGTCTGGATTAAATGTGTGAGACCGTATTTAGTGTTCAGACTCAGATGTATATTAATTCTTATCTATGTTACAGTCTCATAAACTGTGAGTTTTACAGTATTTCTTTCTAGCAAACTAAAAATGGAGATGTAGCTCTCTCTTTACAAGGCTTTTTAAGGATAATCTAATTAAGAAAGGATAACTAAATTATATTTACTTTTACCTCAATACCCAACCACCCGTGCCCGCTAATGGGGACTTTTTTATCCAATGACACAAAAGCAGCCAAACCCATAGAGAAGAAGGTGGAGAAGGAGCAGCCTCCACCCTAAACCCTCCATCCTGCTTTATAGCTATTACTGTATTCTAAACCCTTAAACTCTGAGTTTCCCACCCTGTGATATCACACACTTCTATTCAAACTCCACACCCACAATCCCAGTTCTGTCATTCCATTTTGGAAGCTTCTCCAGGGCCTCAGGTCAATGCAGTGTTCTCTTGGGGGTCAGTGCCTGACAGCACAGAGAGTCTCAAATTCTCAGCAGCCAGGGTTCCAGCACTGGGAAACATCAGCCTTGTCTCCAGGATCCATTGACCTGTCCCAAGTAGTATTAGACTTGTGGTAGAGTTTCTAAAAGAAGTGATGACAAAAACAGACAGAAGAGAGAGATTTTGGGAGCAGAAGCACAGCTGAGGGAGAGAACGATGTGAGTGGTAGAGAATTGCAATGATCTGCCTGACCCAACTTTCTTCACACATTCCTTGGTGAAAGCTGGTGCTGCTTCCTTCCTGTGCATCCTGCTCTCTCCTCCATTCCTTCCCCCTTATTCCCTTATCAAACTCCAGGAAAAGGCCATGTACTTTCAGTTCTTCTACAATTCCTGACTGCGGTGGTTGCAGGTGATTCTCAAGGGCAGGGCAAGGCCAGAATGCTCTGGGAAGACATCCTGGTCTCTGTTACACATCTGATTAACAATTCAGCATCTTGGCTGCAGAGCAGCAATGCAAGAGTGCAAGGGAAGCAGTTGATCATAAAGTCACTCTCCTGTCTTGTGTCAGAATTTAGCAAAGATATGTTTTGTGCAGATTGAAACAGGTCACTGCATTCAAAATGCTGGTGATCATCTCTTAATTGGCATTGTTCCTTCTCTGCCACATGGCCCAGACCACCAGCCCCCCAGTGATACTTTGGGGTCCTCAGCCCATCTGCTGGGGTGTTGTCAGGGCAGGTTTTGGGGGGTTGCAGTCACCTTGAGTGCCAAACCACCCTTCTCACCTTCCTTGCTCCTAGGAACAGTCCACAGATTTTTGAGTAGTGAAATACATAATCTGTGGCAAAATTCCTTATGGGTGACAGGTTTATATCTCTACAAAACTTGATCTCTGTGACAGGAATCAGAAATAGAGCGGGAAAGGAATGAGCACAAAGGATGAAGCAATAAAATGAGTGATGGGGGACTTCCTGTGAGAATGAAAGTGTTCATGCAGTGATAACAACCAATAATAACCACCCTGAATCATCTTTGGGCTCTGAAGGTGGCTGGAGCTCAGTAGGATTCCTGTGGAAGAACAATACAACCCCAGGACAACGGAGTTGGTGAGTGTCTTGGTTTGAAAAGCCAGGTGTCTGCTAAGGAAGGCAGGAGCCTCCCTTGGAATGGAAAATGTAAATCTTCTCCCTCCAAATTATTATAATTTTTAAATTAAGGAGCTCTCAGGCAAAGACAAGGGAATAGGAATAACAGTTCTTTACTAGGAAAATTAAAAATACAAAAGCAATAGCACAAAAAAAAACCCCAAAACCAAAACCAAAGAAACAATGACAGAGTCAGAACATGCCCTGTCCCCCTGTGGGTCAGGGTGGTGGCACAGTCCCATCCCATGGGGGCTCAGCCCTCCTGCAGTGCCAGCTGTGGTTCTGCTGGAGCAGGGATCCTGCACAAGGCTGGAGTTTTCCTCTGAAGCTCCAGGGCTGCTGGAGATGGGCCTGCTCTTCCTCTGGGAATGCAGGGCAGGAGAAAGCTGCTCCTCTGGGAATGCAGTGGGCAGAGGCTGCTGTGCTGTTCCGGGCTCAGATTGTATCCAGGTAGGAATGCTTGGCTCCTGCCCTGGGCGGAGCATCTCCCATGGGATGCTGGAATTTGATCAGCCCTGCAGGGACACTTCCTGGCCATGGACAGCAGAGATCTCCTGGAGGGAGGATTGGCTGTGGGAGAGAGAAAGAAAAAACTGCCCAAAGAACAGCAGAGAACTGCCCCAGCTCTGACAGGTGGAAATTGAACACACACCCAGGCATAGTTTGTAACCTGAGACATTGGGTAAGGCCACAGAGTGTGTGTGTCCTAGTCCAGGCCCTGCTGTTTCCCTGCTGTGTTCCTGGGGAAGTTATTTCCTTTTTGTACTTTCTCCATGTAGAAAACACTGAGGATTTAATTTTCCCACTCTTTAAAGCTGAGTGAGATTTGGTGAATATCAAAGGCCAGATATGAGTGTTACAACTCTTTAGAACCCCAGTGTTGTCTTTAGTTCAATGTGGGATTTGTGGGTGGGCAGGAATTTGAGTGAGAAAATATTAATATCTCTTTGATTTTTCTTCTTTTTTCCTCCTTCTTTTCAATATGCTTATTCAGCTCCAAATCTGAAGCCACATCTTGATATGAAACAGTTTTCTAGCTCATTATCCTCAGAAATGGCATCAGAAATGGGAGCTGTGGACTGCTGGCACATAGCAGAAATCAAGGATGATCCTAGGAATCAACAGGAAGAGGATCATGGACTTTGCTGAATCCAAAAGTGCCCTCATAGTGCTTTATAACTTTGGCAATGTGTTGTGCCACAAGGGAACAAAATGAAAATGTTATCAAGGCTTTCCCTCACAAAGGTTTATTGGTTCACTGGGAAGTAATCAAAAGGAGAAGGAAGAAAAAGGGAAAACACAAAACTTCCTACACTAAAAAAAAAACCACCAAGACAGGAGAGTGGTAGAATCATAGAATGGATCAAGTTGGAAAGAATCTTAAAAATCATCCAGTGCCACCCCTGCCATGGCAGGGACACCTTCCACTGTGCCAGGCTGCTCCAGCCCCAGTGTCCAACCTGGCCTTGGGCAGTGCCAGGGATGCAGGGGCAGCCACAGCTGCTCTGGCAATTCCATCCCAGCCCCTGCCCACCCTGCCAGGGAACAATTCCTCATTCCCAAGATCCCATCTAATACTACTCTCTGTTGGTTTGAAGCCATTCCCCCTTGTCCTGTCACTCCAGGCCCTTGTGAATATTCTGTTTTCATCTTTCTTCTCAGCTCCTTCAGGCCCTGCAAGGCCACCCTGAGCTCAGCCCAAAGCTTCTCCTGTGCAGCTGAACAATCCCAGCTGTGCCAGCCTTTCCTGCCAGCAGAGCTGCTCCATCCCTCTGCTCATCCTGGAGCCTCCTCTGGGCTCTCTGCAGCAGCTCCAGCTCCTCCCTGTGCTGGGATTATTAAGTGCTGACTTCTTATATTCAGTCAGAACTTCTGTTCCCTGACTCCAGTCATTGCAAAAGCCCCTCCCTCAGCCTCTTTGGGCTGCACAGGCCCCACAAATCTGCCCTCAGCAGGGTCATGCAGACCCTGCCTGTGTTCCAAGGACAGTGTCAGGGTTGTGCCATGGGTTAGAAGCTCCAGGCTCCCCCTGTTCTGTTTTGCCATCTCTGATTTATCTGTTTCTTGCTCCACCTGCAGTGCTTTCCTGCTGGCCCTGACATCAGCAGGTGCTGGCAAGGGTCTAGAAGAACCCAAAGGGGTTCAAAGCCTCTGAGCACTCAGATCTTGTGAGCAGCATAATACTGGTTTCACAGCAGTTCTTTATCTTTGGGTCAAAGTGATGAATTACTTTTGGGAATAACATGAGATTTTTAAAGCCTTTTCCTCTGTGCACCAGTTTCAGACAGATGTCAGGTTTGCAGCCTCTTTGGGCTGCACAGGCCCCACAAATCTGCCCTCAGCAGGGTCATGCAGACCCTGCCTGTGTTCCAAGGACAGTGTCAGGGTTGTGCCATGGGTTAGAAGCTCCAGGCTCCCCCTGTTCTGTTTTGCCATCTCTGATTTATCTGTTTCTTGCTCCACCTGCAGTGCTTTCCTGCTGGCCCTGACATCAGCAGGTGCTGGCAAGGGTCTAGAAGAACCCAAAGGGGTTCAAAGCCTCTGAGCACTCAGATCTTGTGAGCAGCATAATACTGGTTTCACAGCAGTTCTTTATCTTTGGGTCAAAGTGATGAATTACTTTTGGGAATAACATGAGATTTTTAAAGCCTTTTCCTCTGTGCACCAGTTTCAGACAGATGGTGACATTTCCCTTCATTATACTCCTAATTTTCCTAAGGAATTGACTAACCAAGTAAAAACGTCAAACCCATTTCAGTGGGCTTGGGGCACAGTTTTTTTTCCCTCTCAACATAGTACCTGAAATCTCTTAACTTTTTGTTTATTTAGCAGAAATTTGCATACGAAGGCAGGAGTGCTTGTGGTTTCAACTGTATCAAAGCAGTATTACCATCACAATAGATTAGAAAACCACAGGATGATTTGGGGTGGAAAAGACCTTAGAGACCATCAAGTCCAACCCTTAAATTAACACTGCCAAGCCCAGCACTGAACCCTAAAGTCCCCTAAAGTCCCCTAAAGTCACATCTGCACCTCTTTTAAACATCTCCAGAGCTGGTGACTCCTCCACCACCAGGGCAGCCTGTTCCTTTCTGTGAATGGCTATTTCCTAATATCCATATTCCTAATAATCCCCAGCACTGACCCTTCCATAACCATCCTTCCTGGGAGGATCAAGGGGTTCTGATGTTAAATTAAAATGGATCCACACACAAATCCCACCCCATCCTATGGCTCTGGGTGCAGGCCCTAAATTCCTCACCCTGATTCCCTCCCTAGACACTTCCCAAGTGTGGGAAATGCAAGCCCAGAGAGCTCCCAAGGCCTTGAGCACACAAGCTGAGAGATGGAGATCGATACAGCATTTGACCTAAGGCCTTGGAGAAGGCTCAAAACTGTAGAACAGAATAGTGAAACAGACACAAAATAAGAATAAAAGATGTGTAGTTTAAGCAGAAATATGTTTCAAGCAAGTAGAAATATGCCTCATATAAGTAAATAAATATGTTAGGCCAGATAGTAGAAGATTTTGGAGTTTAACAGTCGAACTTTTTACAGAGTTGATAAAAAGTAGAAGATACAGCAAGAAGTTTCTGTAGAGTTACATGATTGGATAGAAAAATACACATTGCAGGAAATTGTGTAAAATGTAGCAATTAGCAATTGGTTTTGAGGACACTAACAACTTTGTGGAAGTAGCTGATTGGATAAGAAATGTATAAAAGCCATTGTAACTAGAATTTTAACATCTTCTGATGCAAGGCTTCTAATGTATGGCTTCTAATGTGATGGTTTTGGAGGTAACAACCTTACAGTCTCACTCTTCCTTGAGACTGCTTTTGCAATAAACCATCTTTTAAATGCCTCTTCAGTCAACCCTGTCCTTCTGTGTCCTGGACACCCAAGTGTGAAGAATTTGTGAACTTCCTTTGAGGCAGATGCAGCAGAAGAAACACCAGGCACCATCCCAACAGCTGGTGAAAGGGAGGCAGATTTGTGCCTGGGGAATTCATCTGCTTCTGCAGTGCTTCTCTGGAGGATGCGCAGCTGCTGTAATTGGGAAAATGTGTCAGAAATTAGATTAGGTTGATTTCCAGTGGAAGACACCACTAAGGTGGATATGGTGATAACAAGCTAGTATGTCATCCCCACGGAGATTCACATTGTTTTTACAGGATTTGAGTAATTTGGACTCAGACAGACCAATTTCCCCCAATAAAATGAATGCCAGGGATAACACAGATGCCATAATGCTGTTAATCAAACAAGAGCTTAAGCTGTAACTTTCCTCATGGGTGAGAAGGGCAATATAGACACAAAAATCACTGTGGTGATGGCTATAAATTATTGACCAATAAGAATAAAAGATGTGTAGTTTAAGCAGAAATATGTTTCAAGCAAGTAGAAATATGCCTCATATAAGTAAATAAATATGTTAGGCCAGATAGTAGAAGATTTTGGAGTTTAACAGTCGAACTTTTTACAGAGTTGATAAAAAGTAGAAGATACAGCAAGAAGTTTCTGTAGAGTTACATGATTGGATAGAAAAATACACATTGCAGGAAATTGTGTAAAATGTAGCAATTAGCAATTGGTTTTGAGGACACTAACAACTTTGTGGAAGTAGCTGATTGGATAAGAAATGTATAAAAGCCATTGTAACTAGAATTTTAACAGCTTCTGATGCAAGGCTTCTAATGTATGGCTTCTAAAGTGATGGCTTTGGAGGTAACAACCTTACAGTCTCACTCTTCCTTGAGACTGCTTTTGCAATAAACCATCTTTTAAATGCCTCTTCAGTCAACCCTGTCCTTCTGTGTCCTGGACACCCAAGTGTGAAGAATTTGTGAACTTCCTTTGAGGCAGATGCAGCAGAAGAAACACCAGGCACCATCCCAACAGCTGGTGAAAGGGAGGCAGATTTGTGCCTGGGGAATTCATCTGCTTCTGCAGTGCTTCTCTGGAGGATGCGCAGCTGCTGTAATTGGGAAAATGTGTCAGAAATTAGATTAGGTTGATTTCCAGTGGAAGACACCACTAAGGTGGATATGGTGATAACAAGCTAGTATGTCATCCCCACGGAGATTCACATTGTTTTTACAGGATTTGAGTAATTTGGACTCAGACAGACCAATTTCCCCCAATAAAATGAATGCCAGGGATAACACAGATGCCATAATGCTGTTAATCAAACAAGAGCTTAAGCTGTAACTTTCCTCATGGGTGAGAAGGGCAATATAGACACAAAAATCACTGTGGTGATGGCTATAAATTATTGACCAGTATGCATCAAATGCATACTGACATTTGATGTTGTGGTATTTCCATTGATTTAAGGACTTGGATGATCCTTGTGGGTTCCTCCCAACTCAGAATATTCTGTGATTGTGTCCTGTGCAAAAACCCTGCTGCCTCCATCCTCCTCATTGAAAACAGTAATGAGAGTGACAACAAAAATCCTGTGGGAAGGGACAAATGCTCTCCAAACCTCAGCTGTGAGGTGACAGCCTGATGAAACACCACAGGTGAGTTACTGAAATGTGGAGCTGGAAGCCTGAGGGCTTTTTTGTAAGTTTGCCACATGCCTGTGGCAGATGCTGTCCCCTCAGGCATCTCTTTGTGCACCTCTGTGCTGTGGGTTCTGTGAGCATCTGGGATGTCCAGCACACCCCAGCCCTTCAATTTGACTGTGACCTGATGGGGACCTCTCCCACAAGTGAGAATGTCCCCCTGAAACTTCCCCACACATGAGGCACCCGCATTTTCACAAAGCTCACCCTGCAACAAGTCCTTTTCTGTCGGAATCTCCAGGCCACAATGCAGGTGGAAAAGTTTGCTGTTCCTTCCCACAGGCTCACAGCCCTGGGAGGGAGGAAGACTATTCTGCCACCTCGGTGCTGAAGTCTTTCAGCACTTCTGCTGCCTCCAGCAGGGATCCAATGGTTTAGGCACAAAGAGAAAAATGCATCCATTGTGTTTGTAACCTTAAGGGGCTCTCTGAGGATGAAATCCTGGCAAATCCACACTCTGTGCCAGTGTATCATTGACATAGTTCCTCAAAGAACATTTACTGAATAAAATTTCCTTATTCTCTGGAGAAGTGTGGCTGAAAAGTGACTGGAAAAGGCCCTGGAGGTGCTGGTGACAGTGGCTGGACATGAGCCCAGGAGTGCCCAGGTGGGCAAGAGGCCACTGGCAGCTGGGCTGGATGAGGAATTGTGTGTCCAGCAGGAGCAGGGCAGGGAATGTCCCTCTGTGCTGGCTCTGAGAGGCCCCCCAAATCCTATGAGAGAACAAACTCCATCCCCGGGACAGCTTTTACAGCAGTAACAGCCTTTGCTGAGGGGTGTTGGAGAGGAAGATGCTGATCTGTGGCACTTGGCTGTGGTATCCTGGAGCAGAAATCGATGTGCAATAATGAAACATTTGCCCGTGTTTAATTGCCAAGCGCTGCCCCGCTGCTCCGGGTGGGTTCGGTAACACGGCGGGAGCTGGGGGATGTTTGCGGGATGGAGATGCCATCTAGTGGGAACAGGAGCTGGGGAGAGAGCAGGAGAGGAGGGTCCTGGCACCCCTCCCCTTCCCCCTGCACAGCTGAACCCCAGTGCCACACACAGCCTGGCATGGGGACGTGAGGTGGCGCTGGGTTCACAGGTGACAAAGCCTTCAATAACGTGGGGACGACAAATAAATAATAGACAAATAAAGAGGTTTGTGTTTTCCTTGATTCTTGAACTGAAAGTTGTGCTGGAAACCAGTCTCAGGAAGAGTGCTTGAAACAAGGGGCTGAAAGGGGAATCCCGAGTGGAAAGTCTTGCACAAATTCAGCAACAGACAGGGAGACACAACATGAAGGAATCATGGAATATCCTGATTTGGAAGGGACCCACAGGGATCATCGAGTTCAGCTCCTGGCCCTGCCCAGACCCCCCAAAATCCCACCCTGGGCATCCCTGGCAGTGCTGGCCAAAGGCTCCTGGAGCTCTGGCAGCCTCGGGGCCGTGCCGATTCCCTGGGGAGCCTGGGCAGTGCCAGCACCCTCTGGGGAAGAACCTTTCCCTAAAATCCAACCTAAATCTGCCCTGGCCCAGCTCCAGCCAGGATCCTGTCCTGTCCCAGAGCAGAGCTCGGGGCTGTCCCTTGGGAGGAGCTGCAGCCCTGGGGAGCTCTGCCCTCGGTGTCCTCTGCTCCAGCTGGGCAGACCAAGTGCCCTCAGCTGCTCCTCCTGTGGCCTCCCCTCCAGACCCTTCAGCATTTGTTCTCCCCCTCTCTCCCCCTCTTGCTTTGTCCCTCTGGGCTGGTGACAAGTGAAACAGGTTCCTCAGGTGTGTTCCCCTCAGCCATCCCATTTTCTCAGGCGAGGTGATGGGCAGTGAATGTGTATTTCATGAAATGGACTGAAGTGTGGAGAACCTTCAGCTGGCTGGGAAGCAGCCACCTTGTGAACCTAAAGTGGAGGAGTAAGAGAGACTGATTTCAGCCTTGCACCTGTATCTCAGAATGGCACTTTTCATCTTTTATTTTTGGCAAAGATGGGCAGGGACACCTTCCACTGTCCCAGGTGCTCCAAGCCCCAGTGTCCAACCTGGCCTTGGGCACTGCCAGGGACCAGGGGCAGCCACAGCTTCTCTGGGCGGCTTGTGCCAGGGCCTCCCCACCCTCCCAAGGAACAAATTCTTATATCTCACCTAAATTTCCCCTCTTTCAGTTTGAGCCCATTCCCCCTTGTCCTGTCACTCCAGTCCCTGAGAATTGTCCCTGTCCTGTTCCCCTGTTGCCCTTTCAGGTTCTAGAGCCTGTGAGGGCTCTTCTCCAGGCTGAATGTCCCCAGCTTTCTCACCTATTTATAAGACAAGTGCTGGGCATGCAGCTCCTTCTTGTGCTCAGGGGGGAATTTGCCACAGGGCCCCAGCAGGCAGCAGGGATGTTGGAGGGGTGAGGGACAGCAGGATGGCTCCAGAGCTGGGACAAAGCACCACGGAGTTCATGTGTTCTCTCACCATTCCTCTCTCCAGATCAGTCTCTGCTTCATCTTCAGTTTAGAGCAGCAGAGGCTTTGCTCTGAATTCTTACCCTGACAGTTCCTGGAGACCCAAGGTGAGAGAGTCTTGTGGGCTGTACCCTTCCCATGGGATTCCTGAACATTAAACAGGACCAACATTTCCAGTATTAAAAGACTTCAGAAAGGGTCACTGCACCAACACCAACACTCACTGAGGGCTTTGAAGATCCAGGGCATTTTCCACACATTTAATCTTTACCTCAATCCACTCTTTAATCTTTATCTCCATTTGTGAATGAAGGGATTACAATATCCTAAAAACCTCTTGATGCTCAGAGAACAGAATGTGAGTCTGCAACTCCTGAGATCACTTTGCAGATGTATAATTCAAAAATGAAAAATTTTGCTCACACATTCAGCCAGTTCCCTTTTTTGCTTCCTTTTCCCTGTTGCTGCTCTTCTCTTCATCTATAAATAGCTCCTGGTCCCAAAGCAGTGCTGGAGCAGCTCTTCTTATTATCAGCAAAGCCTGATCATTTTGTCTGCCAAGAGCTTAAATGTGCTGACTTGAGCTGCAGAAAGACCTGGATGTAGGGGAAATGGCCTGGCACTGCCTTTTTACCCAGGAGAGAACTCCAGGCAGCTCCTGCTGGGACTGGGGGTCCTGTGTGGATTCTCCTGTGAGGCATTTCAGTGGGAACTGCCCAGCCCACCAGGATTCTGCCTCCCTGGTGAGGTGCACCTTGATCCTGATGCCTTGTGCAGGCTGCCCTAGAGCAGAGGCTGGGCAGAGCTAAAGAATAAAGCAGGGATTCATTAAAAGCCTCCATGGATCCACCTTGAGCAGCACAAGAGCCCAGCCAGGGCTGCACCCAAGATGAACCCAAATGGTCCCAAAACGCACGAGCACTCACGGGGTCTCTCCCTGGGATCAGCTCTGCTCCATGTGCACATTGCAGTTCAGTGTCCAATTCCAGCTCAGCCCCTGCACTCCCATCCTGCTTGTTTTTCTCTCTCCAGCCCATGGGGTTTGTGCTCCTGGGCTGAGATTTGGATCATTTGTCCTTGGTGCCCAGCTGGAGCAGGAATTGTTTTGTCTCCCTGCTCTGTGCACAGAGCTCACCATCCCCTCATATGAAGCCCAGACCCACACACTGAAGCAGCACAGAATGTGAAAAATATAAAAGCTAAAACCTGAGGCATCAATCCCAAACCCTGGGTTAGAGATCCCACCTGTGGGAATCAGAAATTAAACAATTTTTGTGTCTTCATGAGGGTGAAGTTCCTTGTGAAGCTGGCCGTTGTGTTCTTAAGTTGATTGATCCTCTAATTATCTACAGCTGGATGTATTTTGATTATGCAGGAGCCACCCAACTCCTTGGAGTGCAGAACTCATCCCCTGGTGTTGATTCATCCCCTGGCTCCCCAGAGCTGGCACGGGAGGAATGCTGGGTTGTTCCTACAAGAGACTGAATAATATTAAAGGCTTTAAGTGCTGTTCTGCTTGGAGAATTTCCTGCAGGAGTGGTGAAAACAATTCCCATCTCTTTCCATCAGCAACCAAGTCTCTGTTAACAGCAGCTGAAAAGAAAATGCTTGGGAAATAAAGTGTGGGAAAGGAGGGATTTCTGGTGCTGATTTCCCTGTCTGAAGCAGCTTGTTTGCCAAGAGCAGACAGACCTGGATGTTGTTTTTCCAGTTCTCAGCTAAGAGTTTTGTTTTGCTGCTGCAGTTCACCCTGCAGGAGGCTCCTTCTGTGGGAGAGGTGTTATTTATCCTTCACTCTTTGCCTGGACAGCAGGGACTGTTTCCCTCCTTTATTTGCTTTTGAAATAATACAGCTCTGCCTCACTCCTTCTGTGGTTATTTCTTCTGGTTTTTCTTCCTCCTTCCCTGATGAAGGCGGATCAATGCTTGGCCTGGTCAGGAACTGGCCAAGATGCTTTTCACGTCATTCATTTAAGAATTGATCATTAGCAGTTTGTGCAGGGAGAAAAATAACGAGGCAAAAATCTATTTTTTTTTTCTCTGAAAACTTTTGGGCATAATTATAAGGGAGTAATTTATGTCGTTGTCGTTGTTGTTATATTGCTGCAAAAATACAGCAGCAGTGGAATTTTGTGTTTAGGTTTAGATGTCTATTATTTCTTATTTATATTATAAGTTGTGAGTTCTATAATATTTTACTAATAAGTTTAAACATGGTTAACTATTATTTATATAAGTTTTTTTAAGGTTAAGCTATTTAATTAAGAAATTACAATTAAGTTACTTTTATTTTTAACTTAATAACTAATTAGTCAAAATTCATAATGTGGATTTTTCTGTATAATTATAAAATACTACTTAAACTCACGAAGAAGAAGGTAAGAAGAAGGACTAGTTACTGTTCTAAAACTTTTATCTTAGTTCGATATATTATATTCTAAAACTTGAAGTTCTAAGCTTTCTGCTTAGTGATATTACACACTTCTAATTACACTACACACTTGTAATCTCAGTGTTATCAATTAATTTAGGAAGCTTTCTCTACACTTTCAGGTTAAATGCAGTGTTCTCTTGGGAATCAGAGTCTGTTAGTACAGAAAGTTTAAAATTACAGAAAGTTCAAAATTCTCAGCATCCAGAACTCCAGCAGTCTTTCTTGTGGATATGGCTTTGGTAGAGGGAACCTTTCCTCTCTGGTGAGAGCTCTGCCCGTGATTACCACAGCATTTCCCATCCTGCCAGCCCTGGAGCAGAAAACAAACCAGCAGCTGCCTGCTGTGCTTCGTATTTTCCCCCTCAGCCTGCTCCATGGACACAGATAAGCTGGGGAGAAAACATGGTAAATTGATTCTATTTGTCAGGTAGAAAAACAATTTAGAAAGAGTGGGGAACTGAGGGTGAGAGAAATGTGGGACTTTTTTATTGAGAACAAGTGAGAGTTTTGCTTTGCCTGCTTCAGGTTTGTTATCAGCACTCTCAGAGGGCTGTCACCAAATGCCACTGCCTTCAAAACCATGTGCCGTTTCCTACAACTGAGAAATAAAATAACCTTTTAAACTGGGCACTGTTGCCTGGTTATGGATGTGTTAGTGATGGAGTCTGCTGACTTTTGAATATCTGCCCCTGGTGAGCCCTTACCATCCTTGCTGAGCTGCACAGGTGGAATTCCAGGTGGAAAGAACAGTGGGAGTCTGTCACTAAAGGACTATCAGGGACAGACAAAGGTGATACAGAGACTCCATCATCAGAAGGTATGAAAAAGGCACCTCATTATTAGAAATCCACAGTTCTTATAGAAACAGTGGTGGACCTAAGACCTGATTGGCCTTTAGGAATCTTCTCTCACCTCTTGGTCAAGAAGGGACAACTCCTTCCTGTGAACATCTCTGACAAACGGAGATTGCCTGCCAGGTGCAGAGATTGGGATAATAATTGTTTTAATTCTTTCTCTGAGCTTTCTCACAGCTTCCCAGGAAAATCCTGGGAGAGCCATGTCTCTCTCTGTTCAGAGGATTTGTGATTACCACAGAAGTCACTCATTTGGGGTACAACAACTTTTCATACCTCATGCAGGGGTCACTGCAGGGTCATATCCTGACCGCAGTGAAGCTGCAGTGAAAAGTAAGTGCTCTGAGCCTTGCATTTTCCCTGTTGGTGCTTTTGAGCTCTTTCCCAGCACTGCAGGGTGTGTTTGTGCAGAAAAGGTGGATATTATGCCCATGTGATTTTTCCATGAATTTTTGAGAATGCATGTAGGAAATAATCTTATCCTTCAGCTACAAGTCAATGCAGGAGGGAGAGTTCATGGAATAACAGGTTCTTCATCCTCCAGATGATTTGACTAAAAAAGTGAGGAAAAAACCTCCACTTTTACTAAAATATTACATTTTCTGCTCTCCACAAGATTACACAGACATTCACACATGCTGTGGAGAGATGAATCAGGAGGTTGCTTTCAGAATAAAAATAATAGGAATAATTCATTCACCTGACTTGCTCCAAGCTCTGCTGAGCCAACAGAACTAAGCAGGAAGAAACTGGGAGGTGCAGGTGCTGCTTTCTTTTCCCTATTCTGCATAGACTGTGGAATTTATGGCTCTGTTTATCCCATAAAAAATGGAAAAACAGTGTTTTAAGAGCCATTCCTTGCCAAAAGGCCTCGGTAGCCCTAGCCCTGTAGCTGCTAAACAGGAATTTCTCTGGATCTTACCCAGTGGTTGAAGGTCCTAATAAAACCTCACCTGTGTACGTGTTCTTTCCTTCTGCATTTTAAGTTTTTTACCATAAAATATGCCAGAGTTTTGCTGTGATTGAAGTCTGCCCCTGGTGTGGGGAGCAGCAGACTCCTGGTTTTTGGTTTTTGTTCCAAATCCCAGTAAACCAGTGGAACTTCAAGCTGGGAACAATTCACCTGGAGCTCAGCAGTTCTGGGTAATTAATTACTCTGTCCATGATGGATAATGAGGAGGGACAGCCATTTAAAACACAATCTAGTTATTCCATAATGTCTGGCCAGGTTTGCAAATCTTGGTGGAAAATACACCAGAAAATGCTAAGATGAGGTGATTTTCTCTTTTTTTTTATCAGTGCTGAGGAGTCAAGGAGTTTCAGTGTTCTGCAGCATGTGAAATCCAGCCAGAATCCCATCTTCCATGGGAAGGAAACATCCCTGGGAGGAAATGACACCCTAAAACAGAGGCTGAAAACAATCCCTCTGAACACAGTTTGTTACTCCTTCTATATATTTATCTCTTCTTGCAAACCCTTCAGTGACATTAAATTTATGGGGTGTATTTTATTTAGATTACTGACCATGTCTCTGTAGAGGCCACGTCTCTACCAGTAAAGTAAAGGGTGTCAGGGAACATTCTCAGCTGCCATAATTTTTTTTTTCCTGTTCAGTACAACTTTTAGAGCAGTTCTTAATATGGTTTCAGTCTCAGACAGATAGGACTCTCCAAAATCTCTTAGTTCCTGATAAATAATATATTTATTGAGAGCTTGAGAGTTCTTTAGGATGAATCTGATTGGTCTCTGCCTTTGGGCCCTGATGACAAAAAATAGTTGTGGGCACTTGAAATTTATCAGCACAGATGTACCAAGTGCTTTACACACACATAACTTCACCTTCTGAGAAAAGGGCAGAATAAATGTGAACTTCAAATCTCATCTTTGCTCCCAGAAATTGGCAATTTTTGACCAAACTTGCTCTGTGCAGAACTGCTCTTGCCATTTGTGAAGATGAGAATTGGTTTGTTATCAAAGTGCTTCGAATTTAATGTTGTGTCAGCTTCTCTGGCTTGGGAGTTTGTGTAATCCAGTACATTTTGATATAAAACAAAGTGAATGCTTTGATAGAAATGGTTCTCTGAGGAGCAGAGCAATGAGGAACAGAGTCAGGAGCTGCCTTCCTGCACAATGCCCAAAACTTGCCACTGGGCCAAGAAACCTCTTTGTGCATTTTTGGTTTCTACAGAACAGCATCTGCTTAACTTTGATCTCTTTGGTTAAGCAGAGACAAATCCAAACCTTCCTATGAGGGAATCTTTGCTCCTCACTCACACATATTTGACTTCTCCTCTCTGCCAGAGTCTGCCAGTGCTCTGGGCATTTTAGGCTAAAAGATTAAAGTGGGTTGAGCCTTTACCTCAGCATATGTGACTGCAGTGCCTGTGAGGACATGCCTAAATCCTCACAGGATCCAGCCCTCAGTGTGGGAACCTGGGCAAGACACCCGAATTTCTGTGTTTAGTCAGCTCTGATCAAACTGAGTCCTGCTGCATGGATCTTAGAAACGTGGCTCGTGCTCCAGATAGTTGCACAGCTTTTTAATGGAGACTGAAAATAATAGGGGAATCAGGGGATTGGAACACTTGTCTGCAAATCTGTCACTCAGAAGCCTGTGGGTTTAACATTAATTACTGGAGAATAATGAGTGAGCAGCAAACAAGAGACAGCCCCATTACTTAGAAATAATCTGTTAGCAACACAGAGTGGATTTGGGAGCAGAACCATAAATATCTGGTCCAGATCATTAGATTAGAGATGGTTCTTTACAGAAGAGTGCAGAGGGGTGGATATTGAAGGGGAAATTTATGGAAGTTTATGACTTGTTTTTGAGTGAGGTGGATTGTTCTTAGTGTTAGAGCAAGACAAATCTCAATAGTGGATTGCTAATTAGGACTGTTTCACTTTAGGTAAAGATAATATACAATTACATTTATAAAAGCAGAGGGATTACCATTTTTTAAGAGTTACACTAAGCTTGTTTTTATGGATCTTCTGCCCCCTTTCCAATTTCTGTCTCACAGGGAAGAAGGGGGAGTTCACTCTCTTTGAGATCGCCAGATCTCCTTGTACATGCAACAAGTTTCCCTCTCTGCACCAACATTTTTCCTTTTCTTTTCTCAATTTAATCTTTCAAACCATTAAAATCTCTAGGAATTTTCCAGGAAAACCTCTATAAATTTGCACAAGGTAGGCTCCATTCCATGCAATTTTTGCCAAACACCAAATAAGTTTCTAGACCAGGCTGGTAAATGCCCACTGGAGTCCATCTCTTAATTAGGTGGAGTTAATTGTCCCTTGCAGTTCTCTGTCCACACTGCCTCCACAGAAGGCAAAGGTCACTCATTTATGCAGTTAATTGGATATTTTAGGTAAGATAAATCCATCCAGGTATGATCTGTGAGGGGAAATTGCCAGCTCACCTTCCTTGCACTTTGCTAGGATGGCTCACGCTTCACCTTTCCAAAATAGCCATGGAGCTTTCTGATCTTCGGAGACAGAAACAGGGATCTGTAAATGAAGGCTGGAGGTTCAGCCCTTTTCAAAATGACTGAATTCTACTTTTCTCTCTAAATCCCTTGCATGTGACCCCAAACACAAGCTCGAAGAATAATGAGAACGAAAAAAGAAGGAGACGCTTCAGAAATGTTGGCCTTAACCTCAGTCTGTTCTCTCCATCTACAGTTTCCAGACAGTTAAATTGGGGATTTTCAGGGACTTTGAAATCCTGAATGTGTCTGCTACAGCCAGGAACTTTCATCTTCATTCTCACATCTCTTTGGATCTGGCCTGGATGAGGAACTGTGTGTCCAGCAGGAGCAGCGCATGGTCAACCCATGGAACAGACCTAGCAATCTCTCTTGTTTACAGGTGATGTACCTCATGCAAGACCCATTTTTCTGCTCCTAATACCATGAGATGCAATCAGGAGCTGCTCAGGGAGGGATTTGGTGTGGCTGGAGCTGTGCACGTTGGAAAGAGCAGCCCCCCAGAATATCTGAATTTTTCCCCACCTGATTTCTCTCAGCCTGGCCAAGGTCCTCATTACAAGGAATTAGCACAATGTGTGAGAGGTCACTGCTCCTTGCAGGGAAAGTTTGTTCTGACTGTTCAGTTTATGCTCTCTCAGGGTTGCAATCCTTCACCTACAAAAGAGGGATGGAAATGTAATATCTCAGTGCTTCCCACTTTCACCAATCTGTGGGAAAGCACAACTCTCAGTAAGGAATTTCAACATTTTCATTCCTGGCCATAATCTGAACCAATGATGGAGCAAAAATGATTATTTTTCAACTGACTGTATGAACTATCAGTCTATGGAAGTAGCATTGAACAGTAAATTACTGTAATTGCTTTCAGGCAATGAAAGCTTGAATTCTTAATATGTTTATTCTTGGATATCTGAGATCTCTGACTTTCATAAGAAATCTTGCCTTGTGGTAACTGTGATACTGATTTCTAAGAACAAATTGTTTCGTGTTTGCCTTTAAAATCAAGCAACTATTACCCAGCAGCCCAGCCTCACTGATTAGTCCAGAATTACCTGGTTAAAGCAGCATTTAAAATAATGAATCATCCTACTGTTTCTCTGTTTTTCCAATTAATTATCTGCATTTCTTTTGACAATGGAGGAGATTAGCTGAAAACCTTAAGTAATGAGTATTCTCCCTTGTCTCTCTGATTAAAGCTGAGATTATCTCCCTGAGTCTTTGCTACCCAGGCTGTGATTTCACAAGTCATTTAAGCATGTTGCTAACATTTAAATATGCAAGAAAGCATTAATTTTGTGATGGAAGTCCTCACTAATTTTGGGCTCCATACAAGGGGGACTGTTGAAGAACTCTAGCTTTCCTCAAAAAACCATGATATATTATTTGAATTTGAATTTATGTGTAAATAATGGTAGAAAAATGGCTAAAAATGTGAATGTTTCTTAATCACCCAGAGAAATCATAGACTGTGCATCATTCAGGGACAATTGTTGTGCAACAGCTGAAAGAAAGTTATTTGTAGATCTTGATGAAACAGTGGCATGAAACCCAGGCAAAAAAGTGAGAAAATATTAGAAAGGAAATTATCACTTCTATGTTTTGCAACAAGAAAAAAAAATAAAGGAAAAAATTGTAAACAGATCTTCAGTGAATAAAAATAAGTGCATTTAATGAATTCTTAACTGAGTGAAAGTCACTTCCCTGTTGAAGGGGATTTTTTTTGCCACATTCCATAACTATTCTTAGCAGAGCATGGACAGTTCACAGAGCAAGAGAGCAAACCCTTTTCCTGGTGTGCAGGCAGTAAACAAAGGAAACGCATCTGAAGCTGTGACCCTGGCCCTAAAACCTTGTCCCTCTCTCGGTATCAGCAATCAGGAAATGGGAACGTTTGCTAAAGAGATTTGCACATTACTCAGAACGTGCTCGGGGGTAAGAAAGATTCACGGAATATCCAGAAGATGGCATAGATGCAGCAAGGCTGGTGTGGGGAAAGGAAAGGAAAGGAAAGGAAAGGAAAGGAGTCACAAATCTTCACTGGGCTACTCCAGGAAGTATCAATACATGAAAAAAAAGAAGGAGTAACACATTTTTGAAGAAAAGTGTGAGGAGCTGGACTTGCAGAGCTGTAAGCAGGGACACAGAGGGGATGGAGCCTCTTGGAGAGGCTGGAACCTACAAAAAACCAGGGGCAGCAAGGAGGCTGGGAGAGGCTGCAGGAGTGAAGGGGAAGAACCAAAATTTAGGATATCTGTAAGGAAAACACAGTGGGAAAGGCCTGTCAATAGATCCTGATGGGCTTGGAAAGGGAAGGCTGTTTCTTTGGATGTTATTGAGATCTTATGAATGTGGATTATTTGCAATAGTGTTTTTATTAGATGTTAATAATGGGTATTATTAAATTGATATTAATAAGTATGCTATTATCTGCCTTGGATTGGCAAAGAGGCAGAACAAGTATGGTTTTAGTGTTTGTAGTTTGTTATTGCAAAAATAATTAAAATACTATTTTATTAATGAAATAATATACATATAATAATTTAAATGATATAAATATAAATAATAGAAAACCTAAATATATATAACATAAATATATGTTAACATAATATTATGTTAATAACATAAATATAATATTTTAAACACTGCTTTAAAAATTGTTGTAGCCAACAGCTCATGGTCAACCACAATGAAATATTTTATTTGGGATAGTCATTTGGGAAATCAGAAAACACTGGGCAAATTAAGCTTTCCCCATAAAATATGATGTCAGTAGACAATTCCCAACCACATATCCTGGTACACAGTGTCAAAGACACTTAGACCCCAATCTTTGATTGACCTATGACACTTCCTATAGTAAATAATTAAATATACTCTTTGGTGGAAGAGAAGCCAGTCTAGTTTAAGGTGAAAACCACAATTTCGGTGAAGAATTAAGAAAAAAAGAAGAAAGCAGACAGTGTCTTCTATTTCAGTAGCAAACCTATTGCTCTAAAATACGATTTCCTGCTTGGTGGTTTCTACATCATCTTAAAGAATGACAGTAGGGGTGTCTTCCACAAAGCACAGTTCCATTTTCAGGGTAGGATACCAGACTCCCCTGCCAAAAATCCAACTGTCCTGATCCACCATGAGTATGTAAACATTCAGTATGGGATCTGTCTGTTTTTGTTACTGAACATGTTCTAGTTTGTGAGATTGTGTGGATAAAGAATTGGTAATAATTAGGGCTACAGAACAAGTTTTTGTATTAAGGAGACAAAAATGTCATGTTTTTTTCATGGAAGAGGAAATAAATTTCACCTTCTTTGTCTGACAGGTATGGAGTTGGCAGTGCTGGAGATATTTAACCATGAGTTACGGAAAAAATCCTAATTCTGAGATAACATTGAAATTCTTGCTTTGTTCAGAATTCTTACGTATAAAAGACTCTTCTACCTATTATCTTGGAGCTAGCAGAAAAAGAAATGCCAATTAGTTTGTTTAAAAATATGATTATGAAATAAAACTTAATGAATGGCCGTGTTCCAGAAAAACAATACCGTTTGTTCCATGTAAATGTAGCTGGCCGTATAAACATCTCAGGCTTATCTACAACTTTCCCTGGAACCCTCTGGTTTAGAGCAAGTGCTGTGTGTTCACTTTGGTGTTCAGAGATTGTTTGGGAGGGGAACAATTCTCCCTCATGGAACCGTGGAATAGTTTGGGCTGGAAGGGTGTCTTGTTTGAAAAGCCAGGTGTCTGCTAAGGAAGGCAGGAGCCTCCCTTGGAATGGAAAATGTAAACTCCCTCCCTCCAAATTATTATAATTTTGAAATTAACGGGCTCTCAGGCAAAGATAAGGGAATAGGAATAACAGTTCTTTACTAGGAAAATTAAAAACACAAATGCAATAGTACAAACAAAAAAAACACTGACAGAGTGAGAACATGCCCTGGCCCCCTGTGGGTCAGGGTGGTGGCACAGTCCCATCCCATGGTGGCTCAGCCCTCCTGCAGTGCCAGCTGTGCTTCTGCTGGAGCAGGGATCCTGCACAA